>NC_057936.1:61854205-62158372 GCF_018555375.3 Anguilla rostrata
AATTCTGCTCTTGATTATTTAATCAGATCAGTCGTTTATGCAACATGACATTTCACCGACATGTCTTCACAAACTTACGCACGACAGCTGAAGATATTTATTTATCATGTCCCGTGTATGGTATGTTTTACTCTTGCACAGGCCTATGAGTGAACCAATGTTAGCGTAAATAGCCAATTAGTTAACTGAGCCATTAATTACGCATACAGACTTGTGTACACAGACTTGCACACACAGACTAGCGCACACAGACTTGTACACACAGACTTGTGTACACAGACGTGCACACACAGACTAGCACACACAGACTTGTGTACACAGACTTGCACACACAGACTAGCACACACAGACTTGTACACACAGACTTGCACACACAGACTTGTATACACAGACTAGCACACACAGACTTGTGTACACAGACTTGTACACACAGACTTGTGTACACAGACTTGCACACACAGACTTGTACACACAGACTTGTGTACACAGACGTGCACACACAGACTAGCACACACAGACTTGTGTACACAGACTTGCACACACAGACTTGTACACACAGACTTGTGTACACAGACTTGTACACACAGACTTGTGTACACAGACTTGCACACACAGACTTGTACACACAGACTTGTGTACACAGACGTGCACACACAGACTAGCACACACAGACTTGTGTACACAGACTTGCACACACAGACTTGTACACACAGACTTGTGTACACAGACTAGCACACACAGACTTGTACACACAGACTAGCACACACAGACTAGCACACACAGACTAGCACACACAGACTTGTGTACACAGACTTGCACACACAGACTTGTACACACAGACTTGTGTACACAGACTTGTACACACAGACTTGTGTACACAGACTTGCACACACAGACTTGTACACACAGACTTGTGTACACAGACGTGCACACACAGACTAGCACACACAGACTTGTGTACACAGACTTGCACACACAGACTTGTACACACAGACTTGTGTACACACAGAGGAACACAGTCGCACACCCCCTGCTGGAAGCAGTCTGCGGCACGCTGGAAAGGATCGCGCGTTGCCTTCGGCTGGCTCGCCTGTGCCGTAAGTCGATAGCGAGCGCCGCTTTCATAACATCTAAAAGCCTCTGTTTGTCTGACAGCGCAAGTCCGTCGGGAGATTCCCGGTGAGGGGAACGTTCTGAGGAGAAACCGTCGCTTCCTTTGTTGACCTCATATCTGGTGGGCCTTCACAGAGGGAACGTGATACGGGGTGCGGGTGGGGGGTGATTGGGGGTGACAGCCTGGTCCCCGTGCGCCTGGCACGGGACCGTTGTCTGTCTGTCAGTTGGTCACCGTAGGAGACAACTTGCAGAGCCTCCCCGATTAACAGGATCCAGGATTTTAATTGGCAGCTCAATCATCTTCTCATAGCGCAACGATGCTATCTACGTAAACCTCCTTAAACGCAACGCACACGCTTCTGATAATCGAGACGGCCATCTTCTGCGACTTCTATTCAAGCAGTAAAACTCAGCGGTGCCGATCCTGTCGCCTGCCCCGCTGTCTGCGGTCCGTCGTTCAGGAGAGATTCTCTCGCGCCTCTCTCTTCTCTAAACGAGGGCGCCGACGCTCTCTCAGGCCCCGGGTCTTAAACGTGTGACTCGGGATCAGCTCTGTCCCAGCAGAATTACGGACCGCGGCAGACCCACGTGCTGGAATCCACTCCTTGCATTAATGGTTGGCAAGGAGTCCAGTACGCACCACAGCGCCAGTAAAAAATGTTTCGCTTGTAGAAAAGCCTTATTGCTGTCGTGCACTTAGATCAAAGTAGGGCAGACAGACAGGCAATCAGTTTTCAAAGCAGGGCCCCTGTGTCTAATTTGTAACTGAACCACTCTTATATGGAAAGGTGCTCAATTATAATTTTGTTTTTTTTTATTTTTCTTTTGTTCATTATTATTTCATTATTTATTTATTTATTTTTAACACAGGGTTAGAAATTGCAGGCCTACATGGACTAACAAGCTGGATGGAAAGAGTTTCAAATGTTCTTGACTTGGAATAATAGCAATAATAACTGGAACTTTGAAATGTACTTGACTCTAAATAATACCGAAACCGATTGGTGAAACTTTTAAATGAGACTTTTGCAAGTACCCAATCTTCAAAAGAGCAAAGGACAAATTTGTATTAAATAAATAATAAAAACTAAAATAATAAAATAAAATAATGTTTAAAGAATGTGAAGACTCATATAGTATTTTCTTTAGATAACAGCATGAGCTGAACAAGATTCTGATAAACTACCTTTCTCGGTTTGAAACCATACAGATACAACGTCTCATAAACAACGAAGGACAAATAAAATGCATAATGAGGAATTCAGAGAGGTAGGAACCTGCTGTTTAATTATCATGTCCTGTTGAAGAACAGGGGAACAGAGCTCTCTAGGGAAGGACAGAGATCCTTTTGAATAGGAGGAAATTGGGCATTCTCTCTCTCTTTCTTTCTTTCTCTCTCTCTGCTCTCTCTTGCTTTTTTCTGCTCTGTCTCTGGTCTCTCCAGACCCTCTCTTTAGACGGTTTATACCCCTATCAACCATCTATCAATCTCTCTCTCTTTGTTCCTCTGTCTAACCCCTCCCTGTCTATGTCTGCCTCTGTACCACTCTCTTCAACCCACCCCCCTATCTGTCTCATTATGTAGGACAGGCTGCCTTACATTGTTATGGACATAGGATGGAGCAGTTTTTTGCAGAAAGTGAAACTTGTGAAACGCATGTGGGGCTCGTGCCACGGTGTGAATGAAAAGAACACGCCTGTAAAGCAGCTCTTCCATTCTGCCTCCTTTGCTGTAGGACAGCGTTGCCCTGCTGGGTAATTGTGCGGAAAAGAGAATAGGTCAGGCCATGAGCTTCTCTCCACTTCCTGCTCTAGAGAATACAGTCTTTAAAAGGGGGATGTCCAATTTATTTGTTTTTTTTTAAAAGCACCATTCCCTTTTATTATACCTGTAAACATACTGTGTCTGTGTTTGTGTGTGGGTGTTTGGGTGTGTTTGCGCGTGTGTGTGTGGGTGTGCGGGTGTGAATGCACGCGTGTGTGTATGTACGTGTGTGTATATGTGTGCATGTGTGAGTGTGTCCCTATGTGTCCTTACGAGTGAGTTTCAGAGAGAATGTAATGTGTTATGCTCTTGCTGTGTTAAAAGCATATAGATAAAATGTTGAGAGCCTCTGGCCAAAATTGCCTGCAAGAAAACACAATCGATTTCTCCATCTCTTCATACGATCTTTAAAAGAAGAAATGAAGTGTTTTGTGTTGCTTCTGGACTAGATACGGAGTGAGCAGTTTTAACAGTTCTTAGCAACTCTTTGTAAAAGCTTGTATCATTTTATATGGATTGCATATTATTTTCACTTCATTTATTTTTTAGATTACTTTGTTAATGGAAATTCCAAAAAAAACAAAAGAACAAAACAATAGCTTATTTATTTATTTATTTATTTATGTGCATGCTTGTTCTTAGATCACACATTCCTAAAAGATAGTTGTCTTCTGCCTCTGATGCAACCCCTCATCTTGCTGGTCTTCTCCTGTTCATCAGCTGGACCCTTCTGATGAAATTATTTCCTCAAAATGGAGGACACGGGCAGGGCTGAGCATGGAAATGCCCCTGCAGGATTCCCTGAATCTGACAGAGGTGACTGAGCTAATTCAGCCCCTTCTATCAGAAGTGACCGGGGTTCCTGAGCATATCCTTAACCGCTTCATTTTCATGCACGGTACATCGGGTCAAATCCGATTCTGCACCGCCTGGCTCTTTACACTCTCATTTGTTCCCCTCATGCATATTAATAGGTTGAAATCAACGCTATGGTTTCGAGTGAGGATAATTTTACAGCCGTTTCGCTTTGCTGCTATGCAAGTAGACCCTAGCCCTAATTATAACCCCTTACCCTTGCCTTGATAACTCTAAAAGCCTCTGTCAGATGTGTTCTGTGAAATCTGGGATGTAAAATTTAAGTGCCAGACTCAGACAAGACGGTGAACAAGGTAGTTTCGGTGATTTTTTTGCATCTCTCTTTTCATTTTACATTCAAATCCAAATGTCTGGGAAAATAAAACTGAACAGATTTTCTAATCGTTAAAAAAAATTGATCCCGTGACATGCATTACAAGAAAGTGGCTCGACGCTATTCGATTGCCCAGAATATGCTTGCTAAAGCCGCACATTAAATGTCTTCCTTTGGCTCATGTCTGTGTGAACCTGGCCTGTGGGCTTGTGGTGTGAAAAGAAGAAGTCGGTGACATCATGTGCCTCAGGGGCTTGTACCTTGCAGCATACTGTAAGCATGGCTGGACATGACTGGGGATTCTAAATCGGTGTCCGCTAAGTGTCCAGTACGCTTGGTGCGTTTCGTGCTAAAGGCCTCTCTCCCTAATGTTGTGTACCTACAGCGCTGCTGGTCATGGTTGGCCGCTCACCTGGGTCGGGTTTGATTGCAGACGTTGGGGTGCATCGTTGCATCAAGATCTATTTTTGCATGCCGCACCACCCAGCGGTACCTTCACCACACTGGCACCATCCAGATTTGATACCACACTGCGGGATTCATCCGCGTACTGAAACTGTGCCTTAACAGGATGCGCCACCCAAGAAGCACCAAACATGGTCTTTTTTTTCCCTCTGTTTTTATTCTTCTACTGCCTCTCCACAGACCGTTTGAGAGGGAAAATCACAACACACTTTCACTTCAGTTGCATATAATCAAACTGACAGCGCGCTAGTTGAAACAAATGTAAAGGCGAGTGCTCTGCTTGCTCTCACTACGGATGCTGATGTAAACCTTCTGGCTAAATACCTCTCCTCTCCGTGCCGTGTATCTACTGCGCATTTTTAAACCGCGATAGAGGGACGAACAGTGACAGTTCCTCACCTGTTCACTTTGAACTTAACCGATGTATTTTTACATCTCTTGAGCTCAGCACGAGGCTGTGGATGATTTGGATGGTGCACGTGGAAAGGGAATTTACATATGGCCAGAGAGTTCCTGTCATCTCTGCATTCTATAGTCAACCGACCTGTTTCTTGCCATTTGTAGGTACATCCCACTTTTTGTAGCCTTTTGTTGGAAATTCATATGGCAGTGGTTAAGCTTTTGTCGTACACAGGTTTGGACTCAATTATAATATTTCATCAATGTTTATTATTAAAATAATTAATTTCATGTCAAATGTTGACCTAGAAAAAAAGGAGAAAAAAAGAAGAAAACCCCAGACCTGTATTTGTGAATATGTATTTTTTGTAAAGTCCTTTTATGTATATAAATCAGTGGCAGAAATTCTCTAGCAATGCCCGCATTCTGTTATTCTTATGGCGTTTTAATGTATATCTAGAGCACAGTGTATTACGGTGATGTATTTTATTTTATTTTTTCAAATAACATTAAACGTGGAGCTTAATGGTTTAATTATGCTGATTATGGGATATGGTACAGTAAGCGACTGGAATATGAAAAGTTATTACCTTTCTTTTTTTTTTTTTACTGCATCGTGTTCTTCAACAATGCACATAATTACATCTGCCGTTTATCAGATTACTGTTGTGGAGAACACACTATGGTGTTAAATTAATGGAAGAGAACTGGCAGTTGAAACCACCATTCAGTTCTAAAACGGAAATGGGTTACACAGACAAGGCTACACATCAAAGACAACAATTTCCCAGCCCACGAATGATTACAAATAAATATAATATTGGAACATTAACTCACAGCTGCAGAAAAACAAATAAATAGTAATAAAATCATTTTTTATTCAAAACATATTTTGCTCTATTTTATAGTGTAACTTCATGGTTGTTAGTTTAACATTTTCCTGCAATACAACATAATGTACAGACGTCTATTACTTAATATTTGTTTAAAACATACAGACTTTCATGATTCATTACAGACATTTCTTATAGTGAATGGTATAGTAATTATCAGTGCATAGCATAGCAAGTATAAACAATGAAGTAATGAAATATTCTCAAATTAAAGTCATATCCATACAACCGCACAGCACGATTTTGCATGAGTGTTATGGAAAAACACATTATCCAGTGACAGAATACACTGGGTTCCAGTTGGACCAATATAAACTTTGTGAGTGAGTGAGTGAGTGAGTGAATGAATGAATGAATGAATGAACGAACAAACGAATGAGAACAATCACGCTGTGGGGTCTTATCACAGATTCCCTGGTCTTACTAGTTTGTTGTCGTTTTCGTACCTGCAAACCAACGCTCTTTTCTTTGGCTTTCTGTTAAGCTGCAGGGCAGGGAGAAGCCTCACGCACGACCTGCATGCTTTAGCTTCCCCTCCCGCTCCCCGTAGACACCCCCTCTTCGTGACAGCGTTCGGCAGGTGCACGCACGCCCCCCCCGCAGAGCCTTCTGTCCATGGGTTAAGTGCTTCTGCGCATCTCCGAGAGGAACGCATAAATCATTCGGAGACCCCGGCATCATTCTGCGCGATTGAGCCGAAATGCCTTCCGTGAAAGCCCAACCGGGTTGGGAAACCAGCCAAACGACGGCAACCGAGCAGCTACCCATTCGGGGGGATTAGGAACAAAATGTCAGAACCAGGTTCTCAAATGTATTCAAGTTTATGTGTACGGAGTGCCGAAAAATCCTTTCAGAAACATTGACATGCCATCGCGATCTTAAGCTGTCAGGCTGTCATACAGAATGTATAACAACATTATTCACAATTCATATTATTCATATGTAAGTGCATATTCAATAGTGTATACTTTTGTAAAGAAAATAAAAAAAATATTTTCACACAAGCTTTAAGGACCCCTGCAAAGGAATGCCATTGTCCTGAAAATAAGGCATATTTTTTGTAAAAAAGATTCATCTTAGCCAGAATGAATAAGGAAAGGGCCATCTATCGCAATGCATGTTGCCACATATCCATTTTCTGTCCTATCATTCTTTGTTTTGTGATTACCTCAATGCAGCTTCCACATACTATAACTGGTGCTTTGTATAGCACTTTGAGGGGAAGTTCTGTTTTCAAACTTAATTTATCAATGTTTAAATGACAGTTTTGGGCTTTCTGAGATCTTTATGGGGATCACACATGCGGCTGTGATATTTGTAACACTTTATTTAGAATATAGCCCGTCATAATCTGTTGTTTTCCAACACTATGCCCATCTTGCACTTAACTGTCAGCAGTGCAGTGTCAGTAGTAACATTCTTAGGGAGTTAGGCTCTTAAAATCAGAGATTGCAGGTTTGATTCCCAGGTGCAACAGTACTCTTGTTCCAGTAAATAAACTAGAAATGTAAACGAGTAAATTCAGAAAACATCTTAGAGCTCTATAAATAGTTTCTATGTAGAGTAAATAAATAAACACGCTTTGTGGATAAGGTCATCCCCTAAATGCTTGATGCTATGCTTAATTCAGTAATGTGGCATAATAACTGGCCGGTTTTTCTCACGAGCTGCTTCTGGAATCTTCCTTTTTCACCTTAACTCAAAAACAGCTAAGGGCCATCTTAGCTTACTCTTTCTTATCACTATGGAGAAAAATAAATAAAATTAAATAAATACAAAAACATAGACTCATTTTTATTTCATTTTTTTTGGCACCGTTGCCCTCTTCATGCAAAATTTAGCAGGTTCCATTGGTAGCCTCGAAGATACATAAACATTAAGCGGAAAACAAAAGCTGAATGGAGTTCAATAAATCTAGAGCAAACTCAGTGCAGTTTGCTTGCTTTTGCCGGAGCCCTTGATTAGACCAGCATGCATGCAGCCCATTTCTGCAGCTGGGTACTCGTTGAGAGCTTTGTATTCGGCGTATTTGCGGAATGCTAGTAGCCATGGCCTTCTCAGGATTCCACACATTGCCTGCTTCGGTTTCTCCTGTCACTTACGGGTGAGGGAGCTAATACAAACAGCTAGCAGTTTTTGGCTTCAAATAACACACTTAATTAACGAAGCAAGCAAGCAAGCAAGCACTGGCTTACGTTTTGGCGGCAAAGCAGCATTGTAACAGACGACATCACGTTGGCCGGCCGGCCATTTTGAAATCAACTTTGGCAATGCTTCGGTGTGGGCGGATCTTAAAGTCAGTTGTTTTCAGGGGCGTAGAGTGGTGTGTGTGAGTACTATCGCGTCTTATGTAATGGTTCTGTCTGCTCAGCCGTGTACAAAAGGCTAAGTGAAGGCAGTAAAAAAGGCTTTTAGGTTTGGTTATGTGCAGCAGACTACTTTTCTTGACGTTCCCAGGTGGTTAGCAATCACCTCCCTATCTTGAGAAGGGTACTACTTTGCATCATTATATTATATTTAGCATTTTTTATGACAAAGCACTATTATTACCTCTAGGTGGACAATTTCCAAGCCACATCTAAACGTGAGCAAAAAACTTTACAAGCTAGTGAGCTGGCATCATAAAATCTGATAGCCTTTTCAGTACTTTAACTTTTACAGTATGATTATTATTTACATTATGTTTGCTCATATAAATGCATTGGCTCATGCTCTATGCTTACACGTACACCAATGCTAGGTACATATTTTCACAAAGATACTGCTGAAAGTGGCCCTAATAAGTACCAAAACATAAATCTAATTTTTTTCTTCCTTGTGATCCCTTGATAATTGTATGAATGGATGCAAATGTGTGCAAATCAAATGTTTTCAACAACTAATCAGTTTTTTTTATTTTTTTAAATCATGTTTTATTTATGTATTTATTTGTTGTTTGCCATTTCCTTTAAATATGGTCTACTCGGCAGCACAATTCAACCAAAGCTTGGATAATTCTTTATTTTCCAATCTTTGGATTCACTTCAAACAGGCAAATTATCACTACTTTCTGTGAGTGCTGTGGCATGCTGTTTGTTTTGAAGGATTACTGTCTTGTGAAGCATGTTGAGAAACCAGAGAAAAGCTAATGAGACAAGAATAATTGATAGTCTGGTTCCTAATTATTATTATTATTATTATTATTTTATTAAGATTGCTTTTGAACCAAGGAAGAATTCTGAATAGTGTTCCAAACAAATAAGACTTCAGCAAAGTGAAGGTCATTTTGCAATATGCAGTGAGCTTACTCTTTATGCTCTCTCCTTTATTCTTTCCCATTTTAAATTAATAATAAGAATAAGAATACAGCCCACTATATAGTTGCTAGGTGTAGCTGTAGAGCTTAACACTTGTTTTCCTCCTGACCCCATTAGAAGTGAAAGGCAAGGGGCAATGTTCCTCCTCTTGTCAGACGTATGCACACTTCTGAGGTCCTTTATTTTGAAGACCTCGTCTGTACAGCACGTTCTTCTGTTGTTCTGAGGACATCTTTAGCATTGTTGGGACTTTTCTTTTCCTTTTTTTTTTGGTTCATGTTTCAGGACATCGTGTTAGCTCTTCAAACAGAGGGCACAATACGTATGAACATGCAGTACATTTAATCAACTTTTTTCTTTCTTTTTCTTTCAAATTCAGAAATATATGTTTTATCTGTTTTATTTGTTATGCGCGCACAAACACACACACACACACACACGCATTATTACTGAATGATATTTGAATATAACATGTCCTAAGTTATTACACCAGAGAATAGATCTGAATGCAAAAACATAAGCAAGCATATATACAGTGAAGTACGGAGTGTTAAATCAACTCTAGAGTACATTTCACTCTCCTAGTGTACATTTGTAGATGAAGTATACACGATCCCTACTAGTCTGTTTAACTCTTGTTGGAGTTGAGTCAACACTGAACACAGACACTGGATGTGGGTAGGCCTGCGATCACGGCACAGCCTGCTCAAGGTGACCCCCTCAGTTCACGCCGCACACCGTGATCCTCAGCGATCAAAGCGTATTACTCTCTTCAGCCTGACCCTTTCATCTCCCTCCTTTATGTGTTCATTTATTTATTTATTTATTTTCTTTCACGGAGGATATTTACAGCACATGTCCAGTAAATCTCGAGCCTCTTATTTACGGTCTGTCACTCTCTGTTACTAATGTCATGGCTGGAGGGGTGAGGAGGGAGGGGGATAGGTGTGGGGGGAGGTGGGGGGGGAGGGAGGGGATGCTCACAGGGTCCAGTGAGCCGTTTCAGGAGGGCTGAGCAGGCTAACCGCTTCACATTAACCACATTTTAATCACACGCGCGTAAAGAGAGCGTTAAGAGGAGCTGCCTCCTTCACTGCCTGAACAGACCACGTCTATAGGAGCTAGGTTCCCTTCCCTCTCACATTTCAATTATAATTATTTATCCTGTGGAATATTGCCTTCCACATGTTCTATTTATGACTACTGCACCTGTTTTATTTATTTATTTATTTATCATAAAAGAATAATGAAGCTACCGACCTCTTCTTCAACCAGTTATGATGTTATGACTTTTATGAACAACATTTTACAAATCCGAACTGATTTCTAACTTCCCTTTTGTTTGCAGGTGTTGTTTATTTGTTCATTTGTGTACATAGGGTATGTATGTATATACATACTGTATGTGTGCATCCATGTATGCATGTACGTATGTATGTATGTATTATTATTATTATTATTATTATTATTATTATTATGATGCAAGGCATCCACAAAGTTCACACCGACCATTTTTTTTATGACATGCTCCATTATGAATTGCACAAGTTCACAAATGTGCTATCACAAATACACCAATATGTCACGTTCTTCGTTCATTTCTTTCATTCTTGATTTCCTTTCTTTTGTCTATCATCAAAAAAAATATATCTATATTTTATTTTATTTATTTAAGACATCACATTCTCCGAATGCCTCAATCCGTCTTTCCTGTCTGCCATCCATTAGCGCTAAGTGACCTCTTTAGAGAGCAGGATGCAGTGATGTATGGCCCATTGCATTAGGCTGAAGGAGCCTTGAGGTCGCAGGTGGGGGGACATTACGGGGTGAGCGCTCATCGCGTAATGGGCCGCTCTTGGAATTCTGGGACGGTCGGCGCGCACAGAAATGCTACATTTTCAATGAGACGCACCGCAGGCCCCCCCCCACGGACCCCTGGGAGAGAGGACCTTGATGGGAGACCGTTTGTGTGTGCGTGTGTGTGTGTGTGTGTGTGTGTGTGTGTGCGCGCATGTGTGTGTGAGTGTGACTGCATGTGTTTGTGTGTATATATGTGTATATGCGTGTGTGTGTGTGTGTGTGCGTGCATGTTTGTGCATGTGTGCGTATGTGTGTACGTATGTGCATGCATGTGTGCATGTATGTTTACGCGTGTGTGTGTGTGTGTATGTGTGCATGTGTGTGTACATGTGTGCGTGTGTGATGCATTAAGTATATTAGATGGGTGCATTTAATTTGGGACACCTTTTATGAGGGCACTTACCATCTTTCCCCCCATACATTATTTATCCCCCTTTGTCAGGGTGCAAAGTGGTCTCAGTTAAAGGGTGGCAATATCTAAATGGGTCCTGTAGCACAACTCCTCCCGCTCGCTTTAGCACACGACAACGTGTCACTTTGGATTTCGTTACCACGAAGCGGCACATTATAATATCAGCCCCAGAATTTTTATTATTTCCTTTTCTTTCTTTTCTTTTTTTTTTTAAACAGCCTTACTGAAACATCACCGATGATATGTATTACATTAAACATACATTGCCTACGCGAAGTATTGCCTTAAGACATTACCTATGATAAGTACTGCATTAAAAACATCACTTATGGTATGTATTACTGAAAAACATCATTGATGATATGCATTACATGAAACCCACATTACCGATGGTATGTATTACATTAATAGCATTGCTTATGCTATTTATTACTTTAAAAGCATTACCTATGATACACAAACTTCATGCTAATACACCACGGTTTTAACACATAAATGTGGAAACTGTATATATATTAAATATTAAATAAATTAATCTGCACTTATCAAAAGCAATGATTTGCTACACCATCAAAAAGATAATCAATATTTTCATAAATTTCACTGAAATATGTGATGATATGAAAGATACTTTCCGGAATAAAATTTGCCATGCACTACTATTTTAGTGTTACAGATGAAATGAGCGTCAGAGGAGATCAAATATTTAACGAGCTGCCCATAAATATTTTATGCACATATGTGGCATGTCATATTGATTAATTTTTTTACTTTTTTTTTTTTTTTTGAAGGAACCCTTCTCAAAATTAAACACGAGTAGGCGTCCATGAAGTTATGTGCTGTCAATCAAGCCCGTTATAGGTGGGAAGAGCTTTTGCTGAGATCATGCATTTATCCCTAACCACATTAACCTTATTAATCAAGTCATCGCAGCCACCTGATTCAAATACTACATTTCAATTCATTAATAATATACAATATTTATCACCTTTAATGTATAAATACCGCTATAACTTACTTTTCACAAAGAAACTGATATTTATTGTGAGCTTTTAAGATGTATTAAGTCTTGACCATGTTTCAGCACAGAGCTTGCATTGTGCTTTCCTCAGCACTTTTGTGTGTTTGGATCTGCTCATTGGACACTGTTACAAATTGCTCTATTGATGTTATAATAAATTACTTGCAGCAGTGTTGGCAAGAAGCTACTGTATTCTCTGTTTTGCATTTAGAATCCTGGAATATAGGACTGTGTTCCTTACAGCAATGGCTGCATTAATACTTAAACTCTATTGTTCTAAGGCTTCTAGTACACAATTCTGGATTTTCAGTTTACTGTGAGTTCTACTTTGATGCTTACAGTATATTTCAGACTTCTAAAGACTGAGACTGGAATGTGGCTATCCCCAGTAATGACATAGCAACAATAACAACGACAATGACATACACTAAACAGTGACAGGTCAAGCTTCCTGTGAACATCAAGTGACTGTGGATCTACATCAAACCCAGCAAGACCTGTAGCATCTTCTCCACTGCTAAGGGCAGTCGAGCAGTCCAAATGTTCTACATTGATGAAGGGCCAATACCAACAGCCTTGTGGATACCAGTCAGTACCCTAGGATGGTGGTGCAACGGGAGCCTCAAGGACACTTAGCAGGTGCTGTGACTGTCAAAAGGCTCATCGTCCGCAGAAACATCGACGGCACCTACCTTCTAGGGAGGCTAAGGCTCTGGTGCTTCCAATGTGGATGACCGCCAGGCCCAGAGGAAAAAACATCCAGTCCCTCTCGGAAGCAGCCAAAAATGTTTTTATAAGAGGCTATGTTCTTCAGGTATGAATAGTCATTTTTATAAAATCGAGCGCATTTTGTGGTCACAAACTCTGGCTAGCTTCTTGCTAGCTAGCTGGTAGTGGTTGTCACTCACTCTGTTGATGTGCTTGCTTTGTAGAGAAGAAGGGGAAGGGGGTGTGAATCATGGGGGCCATTTCCTGACCATCTTTGAGTCACATTTTACAAATACAGCCGGAAATATTAAAAGTGAAGTGTTTATTTTCATCCAATTTTAGATGGAATTTTTTTTTTACAGGCATTTCGCCCTGATCCCTTGTTAATACTCGACCCTGAAAGTCATACATCAGTCCAGAGACTTAATGACCTCCCAGCTTGAAAAATCAGAGCGATTATTTTGATGAAGTTCAGAGGTGACGCCACTGGGGCGTAATGATGGGGCTGTGCTGCCACTGAAGTGTGTTCTGGTGGGGATTACTTCTGTGATGCTTGGCTTTTTTTTTTTTTTTATCTAAAAAAGGCTTGCATAATAACTAATATTAAGCCTTATTAACTGAGATTAGGCATTCATGCTTCGACATTTGACAACCACTTTACCTCTGTGACTGTGTGTGTGTGTGTGTGTGTGTGTGTGTGTGCACTTTTAACCCTACAATCTGTTGAATCCAATGTTATGTGTATCATCCTATTAGCAAGCACTTACCAAGATGGGTCTTGATCTATTGTGATATCAGCTGAATTTAAAGAGTTTTCAACTGGGCTGCCTGTAAGCTGGTTCAAGCACGTTAAAGTGCACTCTGATGCGTACAGATAGACCTAAAAGAGCAGTATGACAAGGCCTCTCTGACCCACTTTAGAGATTACCACTATTGTTTTAGTGCAATACACACATTCAAAAAAATATATATAACCTTTCAGACTCTGTGGGTTGGGTATGCAACAAAAAAAAGAATAAGAAAGGAGCCATTTAATCAGCACATCACTCTCTAGCGACCCCTGCTGGATAGATTTGGCACAGTAGCCAAGGCAGCACAAAGTGAATTCCTCATGACTTATATGTGTGTGCTTGGCTTGTGACACAAGGCCTTCATTACGGATCCGGCAGGTGAAGTGATTTCCCCACGACTCACTTAAGTGTGTGCTTGGCTTGTGACACAAGGCCTCCATTACGGATCCAGGGCACAAAGGTACCGCTCTGCCTTTGTTCAAAACACGATAATGCTTCACTCAAATTGCTTCAGTTAAATATCAAACAACATTTATATTGTTTGTAATTTAACCACGGTGCTCTGAGCCGAAACAACTGTTGATCAACTTGATGAGCTCTTCTAAGCACGTGAAGCCATGGTGAAGAATGGTCCGGTGACAGCAACGTCATTAGCAGGGACACAGTTTCCTTTTTTTGCGGAGGTGGATGTTTTTTTAATGGTTAGAAGTAGACGGCAAAATACAAACTCGCACATTAAATCATAGGGCTGGTTTTGTCTGAAAGCCGGCCAGGAATTTAAAACAATATTACTTGCATTTGCATAAACTTAATGTCTACATGAGCTGAACTCTTCTGCCTGTGTCTGTATTTAAATGACATGCCTATTAATTTATACGGATAGTGGAGTAGCACTGGAGTGGGGTGCACAGAATCCCTATATCTTGCTGTCATCACCTGGCACAGATGCAGACGGGCAATTATAGCTGTGAACATTAGCAAAGGTAAGAAACAGTGAAAAACTTTCGCTAAGTGTTGCAAAACACCGCCCAGAACAGATTCGTAGGGCAAATTCTGATGATTAAGCTGCATCCATTTAAAAATACAACCAAAAGTAAATCATGAAGACTGAAAATAAACACCAATGTCCTGGCTATTCATTACAGAACCAGAAAAAAAACACTGAGTCCCCAAACGAGAAATAAACAAATAATAAAATAATACAAATAAATGGTTTAACACAGTATTCTAAGACATCAGAATTAATTACCCTCACGACAACAGTGTCTTGACAGAAGAGGAAGCTCTTACCATTAGTGCCCCCTTGCCCCCCAGCAGGAGGTCAATTCGATTATCACCCCCTTCTGTCGTGGACCAGCTTGGTGGAACACCTGGGATTCAGGGGGCTGATGGTCCCCCACACCCTACCCCCTCCCTCACTCCACACACTAATGGCACTGTTCTGGTGGGTCTTCCCAATCCCCCCCCCCCAACAACCCACAGGGGAAAAGTAGCAGCGACAGGCGACAAAAAACACAGACGTGTAAGTAATGGAAAAGTGCATTAAAAATTAACCGCACAACTTCTTCTGCGTCCCGTCTGTTTGTGTGTGATGCTGCCGATGGTCATGTGCTCCACGGTCACGTTAAGACAAAGGCATCATAAGAGCTGGCTCTGAGAAGCAACACTGACTCAATGTGCAAGACAACATGCTTTTAGTTATTTATTTACTTGCTTTTTTAATGCAGTAGTTTGATATTATTTTTTATTTTGTTTCATTGGGGCATAAAAATGAGGTAGCACGCTTGTATCATCCATCACCACGGGGAAGGACAAATAATTCAGAAAAAAAAAACTTGACTACAGGGGTTGCAGACCTGCTCAAATCGGGAGATGGCAACACACAAATAAATAAATTCAATTAAAAACAAAGGAACCACTTTATCCGGCAAAATTGTTTCCCTGCCAGGCCTAAGGCATTGGATTATTTTCTTTTTTTTTTTTTTAATTCTGTCCTTATTTCATTATGGTCCTCAGTTATCTAGCAAACCCCCATGGGCATACATTCACAGACCCCCCTGCTGAGCGGGCCCCCTGCTGGTACCGCTGTCCCATCCGTATCCTGCCCCCCCCCCCCCCCCCATCCCCACCCCATCCCCAAACCATCCCTCCCCTTCCCCCCGGTCCCCTGTGCCTCTCCAGCGCTGGCTAAAGCTGGCAAAGCTTAAAAACATCTGTTCCTGGTACACCTCATCCCCCCGCTAATCCCGCCCACCTCGTGGCCCGTGTCTCCGCGCAGACCGCCTCTTCCTCTTCCTCTTCCTCCTCCTCTTCCTGGCTGTGGTCTCCCTTTCTCCCCATGGCTGGAGTCTCTGCTAAGTCTCTGCTCCCGTCCTTAAAGAGATTAAATAGCCCTTTTCCATGGAGCTGTCGCTTAGCAGCTTCGGTCCCTGCTCTCACCTGTTCAGCCCGCACCCGAACAACCTGCAGGCTGTGGTTGGAAATGCAAACCTCGGTGTAATCCGGTCTAACCGTTCCTCCAGGGGCAGGGGGTCCTCAAACTCCAGGCCCAGGAGGCCCGCGGGCAGAGCCAGGTTCTTGTGAATTCCTTTCTTATCAGCCAGCCAATGTATGCCTGGGAAACACAGTGTCTAGACTCGTTAGCCGTTCAGCGACTTCAAGTATGCACTCAAGTGCAGGAACACGTCAAAAACCAGCAGGCACAGCGGCCTTCCAGAATTTGGGTTTGAGATTCCTGCTGCAAGGGTATGAATTCCATTTAATTTAAAATAATGTTTTTTTCATGCCACACGGGGCAGTTTGCCTGGATAAAACAATATGGCTAGAGTAGATATAAAATGTCATCATGTGTTTAAATTGATTAAATACACAATTAGACATGAAATCAAATGTATGATTAGATCAGATTACATATATAATTAAATGTACAATTAGATATATAATTGAACACTCTGATTTTAAAACATGCAGTTGGCTCATTTAAAATGGAGCTGATAGTATCATCTGCAAATGCATTTTCCATGAGGAGTCATGGCAGGGGTATTTGGATTGACTCATGAAATAGGCAGAGAGTTAAACAACTTAAATTAATTGCTTTATTCAACGTGCATTTTAACACGACTGAATCAGGGCCTTCGCCACTTTCGTTCTGGAAGATGATGAAAGAGCAGGACAGACGTGTTGTTTACCACATGTACCGTACCACACTGCTCTAAAAGGAAGGCCTTTTGAGAGCAGTGTGGTTTGTCCTTACAATACATAAAAAGTATATATTTTAAAAAGTCACACAAACTTAGCGGAAAATAATTTGAACCATTCCTCTTTAAATTCAAAGGAAGTACATTGAGGCGAGCCCTACAATAGTACAAAAAAAGTAAATATTTTTAAATAGATAGATAGGTAGGGTAGACAGACAGACAGACAGACTTGACTGTGGGTGGTTTTCCACTCCCCGCGACATCCTCAATTAGCTGTGCAGTCCTTTCCGCCGACTCGCTGCCCAATCAGACGGGACACGGAGAGGACAGGGGTGATTAGGTTCCCCAGCGTTTGAATAAGGCACTTCGGTGTCCTCCTTCCCGGAACTGATCTCACCTGTCTGCCCCATTATTTTCTGAGTTCCGCCACCCGGTCGCCGATCTTTTGATTTTCCTCTCGCACCTACAGGCGCCCTGTCGCACGGCCTCCTTTCATGTCCTTCTGACTCGGCGTCCAATTTCCCTTCTTTATTTTACTTTATTCCGTTTTTTTTTTTTGTCATCTACATTGTCACGGATGACACGGAGCCTGGCTGGATTTCATCACAGAGTGTTTGAGGTTTCCATGAGAACGTTTCAAAGCGAGCGCTTCGTTACACTTGGAGCAGAATGTAAATGTACAAATTACCTTAAATAAAGTGAAGTTTCAGAACCCTCAGGGGGTGTATGAAAGGGGGGCGGGGGGCACTCATGTCCTGGAAATGGTCACTCCAGCGACAGTCTGGAGGCCCATTTGGTCAAATCGTAATTAGACACCGTGACGTTTTTTTTTTTCAAGCGAAGCATGACTGCAATCAGTGGGGGGAAAAAAAAGAGGAGCGTAACCAATTCATTACATTACTTATGCAAAAAGGCTAATCACATCGTCAAAGCGAAACGGTTTAGCGTTGTTCACAATTAGGGAAGGGAGAACCCTGTGCGCGTTAAGGCTAAACCCCGTTGCCACGGCGCCTGGAATTAACACAACCATTGACCCGGCCCACTAAATGCAGAAACTAACCTCAGTGTGAATGGGAGAAATGCGGAAGGGAAGGTATTCTGTGACGGAGCGTGCGCTTTGAACAACCGCTTCTATTTAACCGGGAGGTCCCGTGAGAGTAAAAATCTCCTTTTCGGTAGAGACCCGGCAGAGATAGCGAAACATAAAATAGGAAAACACAAAAGTCCCATGTCAAAGAGACGCGCGCTGGCTCACCGAACCAGAGAGAGCACTTGTACAGAGTCAATTAGCACAACCCGCTGAACGCAGCCTCCCACAATCAAAAACAATTACTCTCTTCAATCACACGACTGTGAAGAGGAGATTTAAAATTGCCCAGGGACAACACTGCCTCCAGTTTAAACCTCTTTTGTTAGTTATTCCACGTACAATGTGCATTATAAGAAAATGCGGTTTAGTTTTTTTTTTTTTTTTCTTCTTCCAAAAACTGTGAATAACTTAAGAACATTAAAAAGCACCCACTTAGTGTCAAGATTAAATGGATTAACACCTAGCCTTGGGAAAAGAGTAAGATTGGAATCTCTCTCTCTCACACACACACACACACACACCCACGTGAACACACACAGACAGACACACACACACACAGTGGTTTCGTTTGCAGAAGGTTTATCAAAACTATCGCACGTATCATCCAAAATATCCTCCCCTCGGTCCTCAAATCGCAACGCATTGGCCTTGTGGCAATTACAGCCGCGATAATCAAAGGCATTGCTTCCGTGTTGCATTGTCTTTGTGTAGGCAATCAGCTCCACAATGAAATGCCTCCTCTCACAGAGCTCTGTAAATAACACAGACTCATTTGCATAGGCCTTTGTGAATTAGTCAGAATGCTTAATGAATCTTGTTCGCACAACCTCCTCGTCAGTTTTGCCCAGATGTGTCGTGAACATGTTTGCGTACGACAGATGGAGTTAAAAAAACATGTTTCAGAGCTGTGAGATGTGCAGCTCGGCAATTTTTAATGAAAATCTTATTTTAATTCAACTCTGACACTCCTGTGTACACTGCATGAATACCCTGTTGCAGGTTATTTATTATTTTCATTTATTTATTGTTATTATTATTGATATATATATTTTTCTTTTCCAGGAGTTGCGGTTGTAAAGAAGCTACAGTCATTTGTGCAGACTTTGCAGCTGTTGATTATAAATAATTTCCCAAAATAAATTTGGAAATGGTCTATAATCAGATTAGAGGGATACACGGCATGCTATACTAGTGTGGACTGATGAGTATGATTATGCATACTATAAAAAGACACTGGCTCATTTCAATTATCATCATTAACAAGGAATAATAATGTAGCAGGAGAACACACACCTTTGATTGGGGGTGTGTTTGATCACAAGAGCTCAACTTATGTGAATAATTAGAAAATACTGTTTGTCAACGCATGTCATTTATTCATGCATTGTTGAAACAATACGGAAGTATTGTTTAAAAATGGAACTGTATTATAATTTTCTCTAACATGAATGTCCTTGAACTTTAAACTTCACATTATTTGATTGATAGTGACCTGTCTGTCCATAAGATGAACTGTCTGAACAGTCCCTGGCTCAGGGGCGTCAAACCTTATCTGAAAAGGGCCAGTGTGGTGTAGGTTTTTATTTTAGCTCAGCACTACAACACCTGATTCAACTAATGAACTAATCATGGTCTTCAATCAAGACGTTGGTAAGTAGAATCAGGTGTTTTAATGCTTGCTATAACAAAAACCTGCACCCACACCGGCCCTTTTCAGATAAGATTGGACACCTGTGCTCTTAACTGGTCACCTGTTGAGTTTGAATCAGGGGCAGAGCTAGCCTGTCATCCATATGGGTGCCAGCATTGATAAGAACGAGTTCACTTTAAAGATACAATACATTTCAATGTCAAACTCGTAAATTGATTAAAAAATACATATTATGTGTGTTGTAACACAAATGATCGACAGTGTTACTTGTCAGCATTCATTGAAATATGGCGTTCATGAATTAGGCCTAGGTTAGTGTCTTTGTTTGGGTTCCCAGGGGACCCCCAACGGCTGCTCATACAGGTGCGTTGCAGCCCCCACTAATTCCACTACCGGGTCGCATCCTTCAGAAGGGTGTGGTCACGTGGGCTGCTGTGGATGTTGTTTTGGTTGTGCACTGACGCTTAGAGGACTTGTTTGGCAATTCCTTGTTAAGAGGTTTCTCTTCAAAAGCAAGAAGAAAAAAAAAAGAAAAAAGTCTGGTCGGTTTAGGTTTCTCCCTGAAACCCACTTTTGCTTATTGAAGCTGACACTCAGTCGAATACTGAATCATCGGCGTTGTGACCCACGAAATAAGCTGGTGCTGGTGCAGAAATCACTGTGATTTGCCATTAGGGACTTCGCTTAGTAACCAGACTGTTGTTTTTATCTGGGTCAAGAAGTCAGAGGGAGAGGCAGCTGAAGCCCAAAGCCGGATAAAGAGACGAGTTTCCTGTGTGATCCGAGTCATTTATCATCCTTACCATCCTGCGCTGACCGCTTCCGTTTTAAACATGAAGTCCAACGCACATCCAGTCTGTTAGTCGCATTGAACTGGCAGTTGATGATGTCACACATGACTGACTGTGCACATTCTCAACAGTCGGGGAGGAGTCACTTTTCTCCTGGCCTGAGTGGGGATAATAATCTAAGGATATGACAGCAAGGATGTCACAGCACCAGAAGAAAACAAAGGACCTACACTAAACACAGAGCAACTTTAATAGCACAAATAGTGCAACGGGAATGGTGATCAATCAACACCTGGCTATACTTGCTGGGTACCTTAACAGACCCCGGAATATAGCCAGAAATAATTCATCAATCGGCATCACCATTTTTCTTTATCTTATTACCGAAGTACGATATGTCGTTACCTCTGCTCTGTTTTATTCCAGTAAGGTGACATTCAGTTGTCTTATTCATATTTATCCCTGCAAGACAAACAGACGTATTGACAGATATCCACCAATCACTGTCTGTGTTCCTCAATTTGTTACCAATATATTGTGTGATTGGAGGAGGAGCACTCTCTGTGCTATCTTCTTTTTTTTTTTTTACTATCACTGATTACTATGCACACACACAAACACACACACACACATGCGTGGAAGCTCACAATACCTCTGCTACGGAGTACATCATAGACTGCAGCTTAGAAATAATTTACAGGGTCAGAAAAGTTCAAATGTTGATAAAAAAAACTAGCATATTACATATGTGTATTTATAGTATGCTCCATATTGACCATTAAATAGCTATGATATGATAATTGTGATGCCAGTTAATATGGCAACGCTGGTTGTTAGTAACATTGGACTGCACCTTTTTTTTATGCACTGTACTACTAGCCTGCACTTTTTTTCCAGAGTTGGATGTTGGGAAAAAAAATAAAAATAAATAAATCCAACCAGACAAGTTAGAAAAGATATATTACATTTTGGACAACCTATAAGGACAAATGAGAGAACTCTAAGCTGAGAAAATGGAGGTCAAAACTGCAACTTTTTTCCCCGAGTAGCTGCAGGGCTTAGGGTGTGGAACACCATTACAGCTGAGGAGAGTTCAGGGGACCTTTCACCTGATGTGTACAGGATCCGTAACACATAAAGCTGACACCTTTCACACACACACACACACACACACACACACACGCATGCACACACTAATTTCACACTCACACACACATGCAGCCACACAGACACAAACCCACACACATCAACACACACAGGCGCATGCACACACATTTCACACACTCACACGCACATACACAGTCACACACACACACACACATTGTATTTGAAAAGAAACAATGTATAGATCCAATTTCAGACTGTGAGATTTAATTTGAGGGTATTTACATTCATATACTGTGTTCCAGGTATAATTACCACCTTTTTTTATACAAAGCCCCCATATTGCTATTCATTGTTTTATTTAAAATCATGAATATCACGGGCAGCTCCAATCAAACCTTCAGTGTTATCAGAGTTTTACTGCAGGAAATTGTTAGCCATCCAGTCCTTAATGTCAATAAAACAATGGAGTAACAGCCAATTATTTTAACTGGCTTGAAAGAGAGGTACAATTGTCTGTCATCTACATAACAGTGAAATGACATGCCTGTAAATACAATGATAATTTCCCCAAAGGAAGCATATGTAATACAAACAGAATGAGACCCAGGGCTGAGCCTTGGGGCACACCGCATGACAGACCAGCAGATATTGGCACATGATTACCAACAGATACCAAAAAGCTCCTAATTGAAAGGTATGAGAAAACCAATCAAGTTTAATATACATCTGTGATCAGAATAAAAATATGTATTCAATGCAAAGAGAGTCAAAATCCAACCTTAAAGTGAAAACCAGAGCCTAAATGTGTCCTCCATTTTATATAGGACCTGAAACCTGTTGTAGGACTCAGTGATACTCAAAAACTCAGAGGAAAAACAGTTTGTCAATATAAATGATGAAATCTCCAACAATAAGTAATTTATCTAGCTTTGGACAAAAAATAGAAAATCAGAAAACTCCAGTCCAGGCGGACGGTGGATTAAGATATAATAGAAAGGATTTAACTGCCTGACCTTAAATCATCTGTGGCTCAAACGATGGGAACAACCCCTGTGCTCACCGAGCGGCAGACAAAATGGCTCCTGACCACATAATTGAGGCCTCCACCCTGCCCTTATAGTCTGAGCTTACTGATGAAGCTTCAGCCACCTGGGCACAGGACAATTAGAGGTGTGTATTCCGTGCACCTCTGCTAAGTTTCATTCAGAAGCTATAAAAATCCAAAAGCGCCATCCAAAGAAAGAAAGAAGGAAGGTATTGAGCACAAATAATTGATTAGAGATGGACTGAACAATAATAATCACCAAACTAAAAGAACTTTCGACACTGGTTGGAGAGGCTCGTACTAAGTTCACTCCATGTGCTAGCACCTGTTGCACAGGGGAAAAAGATGATTGGCTCAGTGTGTGTCTCAGGGATACACTCATAGTAAAAGAAAAAAGTAAAACAATTGCTCTCTTAAATAAAAGAGCCACAATTGCTTTCCCATATTCTTATCAGAGATCCATTATTTATTTATTTATTTATTGATATATTTATTTTATATGTGTTACCTATTTGCATAGAGGAACAAGTAGTATTCCAGACTTAGGTTTTCCTCATTTATTATTATTTGTTTATTTTTGTAATGTCTTATGGGAAGCTGACAGGTGCCCTTCTCCTGCCCCTCTGGTTCTGTTCACTTGCATAAGAGGCCCATAATCCTTTTTTTAGTGGCACTTTCCAGGGACGTTATCCATTCTTACACGGAGCAGAAAGAACGGGATAAATAGGATCGGCAGGCTGAGGAGCGGTCTATCTTCTCTAATTGAGGGCCTTTAAGATGTGACCAGGTTTATCTCTGAACAATGATTACAACACGACGGCCACTAATCCCTCAGCTTTGCAATATTGCTTTAAGAGGTTAAGAAGATGAATGTTCATTCCCTTTAATCCTAGCTGTGATTTATCACTAGTGCTGAAATAACCCCCCCCCCCCCCCAACTCTCACACACACACACACACACACACACACAGATACAAACACACTCGCAAGCATACACACACACACACACACACACATTTTCTCTCTCATTCCAATCCTTCACCACTGCAGAATTGCTCACCCCCCCCCCTCCCCCCCCACCGTCGCTTTAAATTGCAAAGGCATCTCAAAGTTAATTAGAGGCTTTTGTACGGCAATCATGTCGCCTCCGCACCTTTGCAGCATCTCAGTTACGTCTATGGTAACACATTTGTCACGGGCTTTATCTCAGTCACCTATTCCTCACGGGCGTCCAGGTTGTGTCTCGGAACCATTGGCTGCATGTGATGAAGATCCTATGGTGTTCCTTTAGCGGTCGCACCATCCAAATATGTAAAGATCCCCCCCCCCGTCAGTGCTCTATTTTCCCCCTTTCGAACAGATTAGGAAAGCTGATTTATTGGAGGTTGTGGGGAAGCGGGTATATATCCATCCTCTGACATCTTGGCCCTGCCTACAAGCTGAAGAACTTAATCTCGCATTCTCAAAAGCACACAACTTTGATGAATGGGTGCAAATCTTATCGTGCTTTTTATTTATTTATTTCTATATATATATATATATATATTTTAGCACTGAAGTTGAATCAGCTTTGGTGATATTTGGTATGATAACATCTTTTCCATTTACCGTACATAAATGTTCACATTTCGCCTCAGAAAAAATAAAAATAAAAATACTGTGGATAGAAGACTGTGGAGCAGACATTACTTTTTTTTTTTTTTTTGAAGATATTATGTTTGTTTATTTTAAGTGCCATTAATATTTCATACAGACGAATCGGTATTGGAAGGCAGTCACTTCATGTTTCAGTGCATGAGTGGCTCAATGTATTAGCTGTCGTTACATATTCATTCTTGAATGATTGCCAAAAAAAAAAAACCAGGTCAAACTATATATGGCTGACTAACACATTGATCGCCGACCATGGTCTCATCACTCCAAGACATCGGTTCGTCTGGGCCGCTGTTGTCTTGTCATCTAAGACCAATCTATATTAGCATTTACAGTTCTGTCCGTTGTTCCACAACGGCATTTGACGGATGTTCCTTCGAAACTCTCTCAATTAATTATTTTCCTATTTTAATATTTTTGACATCTATGAAACAGCAATGAAATGATAAAACTCATTCTGGCCAGGACAGATTGAATCACTATGCATGAATGCCCTTGAACGTCCTTGAACGTCCTTTGAACGTCTTTGAACGAGCTCAGCTCGACTTCCAAGAGTGGTCACCCTCCCCTCGGCGTCCGGGTTACAGCACGGCATCAGGGAGGCAGAACGCGATTGGTCTGTGGTCTGAGGACCGGGCCCCTCCCGTCCCTGGCAACAAGAGGCAGCCAAAATAATTTCCACTTAATCCACAAAGCTCTTTATCAGCACCTGCCGAAAATTACCTGGCCTGGGACACCTGGAGTTCAAACACTCTGAGGCTGAGGGACTCCCGCTCTGGGATCCGCTGGTGCCAGTCATGTCCAAGGAATTAACAAAAAAAAAAAAACAACAAACAAACAAATAAATAAATTTAGCATTTCCCTCCATCTCATTACTAAAGGCCCTAGGTCACCAGCGTACAAATCAATCTTTCAGAGCACATGGCAGCTGAGTTAAGGGCCAATTAGCTCGTGCTTCGCTGATATGGGTAACACGCTGATTTGCTGTCTGATATCAAGACAGGTTCTGTTTCTGTAATGGGGCAGGGCAGTGCAGCACTTTTGAATTGGCGGGGGTGGGGGGTAGGTGGTGCTTTTGATGTTGTGCCTACAGTATTTGATATTCTCTTGGTGCCTTGATGTCTCCTAAACCTTCTGTGAGGCTGAAATGCCTTGTCCTTGGTCATTATCTCCTCAGGTCACCCTTTGAATTCACCTGGTTACCATCTCTATGCAGATGCCGGCCCTGGGAATGGAAGTTCTTTATTTCGTTCCATTTTGTTGCAGCAGCTCAGCAGTAACAATGCTGAGCTTTCTGTTTACAGGGCAAAGCTTCCGATTTAGAAAGCAGTATTGCGGGCTCTGCCCAAGTTCACTTTTGCTTGCTATGCCGAAATCCGTTTTTAAGCTAAATCCTTAGCCGCTGCATTTAAAGCTTACATTATGCCGTCTAGTAGCACTGAGAGCTGTGTCTGACTTGGTTATGAACACAAACTAGCTACTTCTCACTAAAAATATCTGCTTGGAAATTATATTCATTTATTTATTTATATATTTTGGTTCCACTACACTATGGTTAGCATAACCTGTGCTTGATTTGCTTTAATAACAAGTCAGAAGGAGTATAAACCTTCAGGTTTTCAAGCCCAGTTCCCTATCCATTATACTACACTGTCCACTCTGTGCTTGCATATATACACTTTCACATTAATATGTGAACGGCACAGTGGGGTGGAGAAGTCAGTTCAAAATGGCTGAGTACAAAGCCAAAAGAGATTCAGAGATTCAGAAATGACACAGTGGAGATAGATTTTTATTTATTTATTAACTTATACTTCTTTCTATTATTAAGATTAACACGGGGTCCCGCTCCATTAAATCATGTCATTCCCACATCAGAGTGACTTTGCCACATAAAATGAACGTATTAATGACACTCATCGTATAAATCTCCTTTTGCCAGGGTCATGGAGAGCAGAGCCATGTTTGCACTGCTGACAGATCTGCAAGCATATGAACAGCTCTAATCAAGCACAAGTTCAAACGCTCTGCAAACTGAGCTATCCCAAAGGGCAGGCAGGATGACAGGCACTGAAAGTTTAATAAATCTGTCCTTTTTTTCAGACCATACGGTCACAATTTGTGATTTATTAGTGCGTCGCTCTGATTTATCAAACACACGAGGAAGAGTTATTTAACTTTTCTTGAGAACTGTGACACTGTGAACATGTTCCGGTTCAGTCCAAATGCAGACGAAAGTAGTCCATCGTGATTCATGTTTATTTGCATGGCTGCCATACCCCTTAGTTCCACATCATATGATCGTAAAAGCTCAAACAAACACACTGAAATCACAAAACGTTGATGGCTATCGCTAAGTTTTTCAAGTGCTCCGGCACAGTGTGATGGCCCTTGAAACGCAAACTGTTTTTCGTTGTTATTTATTTTAATTTTATTTTTACATATTTGCAGTGCTGAAATAAACGAATAAACAAATGCACACATAATAGATAAATAAAATTTAAAGTTCCAACGTTGTGAGCTAAATGCAGGGAGCAGAAAAAAAATACGAAAGTTATTTTCTTATTTCTCTGTGCTGATTTAGCATAAAGTAATGAGAAGGAAAGGCCATATTCACTTTCAGCCAATAAACATAATCATTATTCATAACAAGCATTAGTCCCATTGCTCATATAGCCAGTTGTACAATGAGCACCAATATTCCTACTGCCATCATATTTCCAGCCTCATCATTCATCATATTTGCCATTGCCATTATGATAAAGTAATAATTTATTTTCTCAAATATGTGGAATATCAGTGCAGATATAGCAAAAAATAGATTTGCAAAGCAGGCATTGATCATCATAAAAAATGTATCATTTAGCATATTCATTTTCCATATTGCTTTTTGGCCAGCTGAATGTTTTTTTTTTGGTCGTCAAATAGATATAAACTGCAAGGTATGCCACACAAGTGTAGGTATAATGGTATGCATGCCTTGCCCACACACACACACACACACACACACAAGTGCATGTGCACAGATTTAGTTCTATTTTCAGGAAATACTTCATAAATACACTTCATTTGATAATCATTCATGATGAAGTTAAAGGCCAGTCATTGTTTGTTTTAGGGTTTTTTTCCTCATGATTAAATGGTCGAGTTCAGCAATCAACAAGTTCACCTCTGACTGTTTTCATTTCTGCATCAGTCGAAGTGCTTGTTGATTGAGCCTTTGCATAATTCTTTAAATTGACCACAGCAAGGACGCGTGCCTACAACTGCAGAGAGTGAGACCGTTTGCTTTTAAACTACATATTTCCACAATAGTGCAAACTCCCCAGGAAGGTGGATCTAAGCAAAAAAAAAAAAAAAAGGTTGATTATTCCACTGATGAACTGGCTGAGCACTGCAGGCCGGGCTGAGCTCTTTCCCCATCTGGTCATCGGTACTTACCGGAGAGCTGCCGGACTCCTTCACGAAACTGACAGCCCGTGGCCTCTGGTTCCGTGTGCCTCGGCCTCTCCTGCGCTCCGATTGGCCGGCTCTGTCCCCCGCTCAGGTTCCGCAATTATAGCCGCATCCCCACAGCCAGGCCCGGCCACGGTACGCAGTGCCAGACTGCCAATAACGGTGAACGGGCCTGGCACATATTCTCCCAGGGACGGGATTTGCCTTCACGAACCCACCGGATAGGTGGAGGAAAATGAAGACTGCAAATGTGTTACGGACCTGCCAGTAGACCATGCAGAGCCCACGTGGCGAAACCAGGGCAGCTAGGATTTGACGATTATTTTCATTGCTCACACTTGCCTTTTGAAATAAGATTGCTTTCTAATAACGATAACACTGTTCAATTCCCCCCCCCCCCCCCCCTTCAAGTCAGGGACACCTGTGAACCTGTAGATCAGTCCTGTAGGGTATGGGATTGCCCGACCTTGCAAGTATCTCAGGTGAAATGTCTTCAGTATTGCACAGCTGCAGATGGGACCTGATTTAAAAAAAAACTGAATTCATCATTTCTCATCTCCCAAACATGATATGAAGAAAGAAGCATCGAGTTTACTTGTCACCGGATTGGTCGGATCGTTGATAGATACTTGCTGATCATACAATAAATAAATAAAATGGGTTAAGACCAATGATGAGTTAAAAGGGAAGGTTTCCGGCTTGTCTATTTTCAGCTCACCAACTGCCACTGTTCATCGTCCATTCAGCTTCGCTGTTGCCCCCGGGGAGATTTCTGTCTAAATACCCCCCCAGGGAGATTTCCCTTGTCACTCTCAAGCTAAGCTTGTTTACATGAGGAATTTAAGCTTGGGGGAATGCTGTGAAGTGCATCATGACAACTGTTTAGCGAAATGCACAACACAAAAACATTTCTGATTTGATGTTGTTCAAAAAACGGATGTTGTTTGCCCGGTTTAAGGAGGATTTAACGCGGCCAGGGTTCCTCGCTGTTTGTGATCAAAAGAGATTTTCACCCAAAATAGCTATTGTCAGAGGCATAAGTCCCTTCTCTTCAGAAAGGGAATGAACTGCAATGTAGCATTGTGTGGTTGAGTCCATCAGACCACTGAGAAAGCTGCAGCTTCTGCACTCATTGTTTGGAAGTGGGTGGCATAAAGGTAACTGTAAACTGGGGAGAAAAAACAATGGACTAAATCCTGTCAGACCAAAGAAAAAATGTAATCCCATACAAGCAGGCATTTTTCCCACTGACATCTGAGAATCTAGGAAATTTTAAAAAAGGAAGGAAAAAAAAAGAGATAAAAATGCATTCACAAAACTGATTGAATTCATCAAATCTGTTCATTTCGCTCTTATCAAAATACAGTCAGTCGATCGCATTTTCTTATAAATCAGCGCAAGGCACTGGGGAATAGAAAAGTGAGTTGGTATCTCAGATATTTAAAACTGTCTCCGAAAGTTTAAATAATGTTGTATTTTTTTAACACAGGAATAGAACACTACTGGTCTAAGATAATGTGTCCAAGTGTATGCAGGCTACCACAGACACCGTACATGCATTATGAAGTAGCTCAGTGCTGCTAAGTGCTCAAGGACATGCAAATCCACAGACAGAAGCCTATGCAGTCATTCTTTTAAATGTGTATATTATAATGTTCTATACTGAATTACATAAATAGGTGCATTAAACAGTCTCAGTGCTATAGCTGAAGAGGGCCAAGGAGGAAAATCAGACTGTAAAAAAATTAATTAATCAAAGAAAGTTTTGTAAGTTGGAATTTAAGTCATGATTGTTTGGAAAGTGAAAGTGAGTTTGATATTGCTCATAACCAATCAGCAGTGTATCGGTTTTGTGGGGAGGCTAATCTAAAGTGAACGTGAAGTCTTCATGAAAATATCCTGTAAATATTCATTACAGAACAGACATGACGTGAAAGGTTTTTATTTTCCAGTTTTGATCTGAAAAAAACTAAACATTTGGAAAAAGTAAGTATACATCATGGGTCTCAAACTCTAGTCTTTGAGGACCACAGTGTCTGCAGGATTTTGTGGTTTCCTTTCATTCGCAGGCCTCGGGAACAAGGTGCATGGACGCTTCAGCCAATAAATGACTTTAATGAAGCACTTACGTTTTGAGACGCATCGAACATTAGCAGACACTGCAGCCCTCCAGGATTTCAGAATGAGATCCCTGGAACACATCTTTATCTTTATTATCTTTTTAATGAACACATTAAAACTAAATAAAATAAAACAGAAATGCGAGTCTGCGGGGGAAAAGAAGATCTCACCTGGTTAGAGTGGAATTAATTGAGGGCAGCAAAAGGAATATTGTTAAAAGAAACAATGGAGCAGTTGCGAGTCAGGGGCTTTGACACAGAGAGACGGGATGGGAAAGGGGCCACACTGCCTGGATGGGACAAACCCCTCAGTGTGCTTCCCTAACTGTCAAAGCCGGGAGGACCCAGCACCCCCCCTCCCCCCAAAAAATAATAAAAATAAAATGAACTGTACTTCCAGCACCTCAGGCGGTGTCATTTTGAGAACGGCAGAGTCTGGTTTCCCTTTCCGCCTCGTCCTGCCTGCTGGAGGGTTAACAGGGCTGCGGAGGGGACGTGGGTGGCGAAGAAGTCCTGGGGAAGATGCTGTGTGCGGTTTTCAAGTCAGAGGTTGGTTATTAAAGACCTCGACTGCTGTGTGTGGAAGAAAAAAAAAGCCAGAGTCAGCATCTGCTCTTCAAACCCCAGCCGCCCCCCCCCCCCCAGCCAGTGTCAACATCTGCTTCCTCAAACCAGCCCCCCCCTACAAACTTTTACTCAGAAAGTAGTTGAGCAGTTGGACAGTAAAGTTACAAATTACAGCCCTCCTCCTTCATCGTTTTAACATGGACTCATGAAAAAGAGTAATGAGTCCCTGCAAGAACAGGTGTGTGTGTGTGCGTGCGTGCGTGTGTGTGCATGTGTGTGCGTGCATGTGCATGTGTCTGTGTGTGTGAGAGAAATGCAATCAGTAGCTCTTGGTAGGGTCACCCATGGCGGTAAGGTCGAGGAGGAGGCTCCAGACAAAGCACAATCCTCAGTGGCGGAACTGCCAGAGGATGACGGCAGTCACAACAGCAATGAAGACAGATGAACGGCTGCAGCAGAGGGTGGTCCCCAATCATCACGGGCTCCGTGCCATCCTGGCCGTCCTCTGTCAAGGATTGTGTGGTGGCTGCAGGCGCTTCAGTCCCCTGACAATAAAAAATCGCATGCAGGCGTCCTCCCAAAAGGTGAATCAGACCGTTTTGACATCCTGGCTAAAGTCCTGTGGTGACCTGGAAGTGGTGACGGGAGCAGGACGGCGAGGTCTGGAAGCTCCTAGCCACAACCTGGCACACAGGCAGCGGGTGTTTGATTCATGTCATTAAGCTCTTGGACTGAGACAGATCGAGTTTTTCGGCAGCTGCACCCACAACTGAGCAGTTCTATTTAGGATCTGCTCTTAGATGCACACACACACACACACACACACACACACACACACCCACACCCAAGTAGGGGAAGAGGCTAGAAAAGGTATCCTAAACATAGCCTGCCTCAGCAATCCTGTCAGGACCACCGCACCCAGAGGGATCACCACTACGCTGTCAGAAACAATTGTTTTTTGTAGACCGGAATGTGCAAACCTTATGGTCCAGTGATCAATCCGGAAGGCGAACTACAATAATCGCCAGGGAGCTAAGGAGATTTTGGATCGATATTGCTGACGGAGGCCAGCTAAGGGAGGAGAAAAGTGGAAATGCTTGCTTCTGGAAGGGAAAACCAGCTAAGGAACTAAGGATCCATGGAGTGTGGTTTGCCATTAAGAACAGCCTCATCAGCCACCTCTATGATCTCCCTGTGGGCAACAATGAGTGCCTAATAACCATCTGCCTGATGCGTGTGAGTAGTCAGATAGTCACTGTTGTGAGTGCCCAGGTTCCAACACTTGATGTACATGATGAAGTTAAAGAGATCTCTGCTGACCTCGACAAGGTACTCACCAGAATCCCCAAGGAGGACAGGAGCACAATATCCAAATGATATTGAAACACACTGGGTCTGGTTTAAGTCCATCATCATTGAGCACCTTCGGCTTCAAAACCAAGAAACACCATGACTGATTTGATGAGAACAACTCTGAAATCCAGCAGCTCATCGATATCAAGCGGAAAACATTTAATGCCTGGCAGACTGACATCAAGTGCGAGGCTAAGAGAACTTCTGATGCCAAAATGAAGGCTGTTACTTATCAGAAGGTGAGGGATTTGACCCTCAGAAACCTGGACCACGTACAAAAACAGCTGAGATCGACTGGCCACGTCATCCTCATGCCTGACTCCTGCCTGCCAAGACAGGTCCTGTACTTTCAGCTTCACGCTGGCCGACAGACCCCAGGGCGTCAGAAGAAGTGGTACAAGGACAATATCAAGGTGAACGTCAGAAAGTGCCACATAGACCTTACCACCCGGGAGAGCACATAAAAAGACTAGGGGGACCAGGAGAACAGTTGTCTGTAGAGGGATGCCACTTTATAACAATGACCTCCAACATGCTACAGATGTCAAGCGTAGACTCAGAAAGGAGAGATATTCCAAGAAGGCCCAAACAATTACCACCACCACTCACCCTACTCTCACCCCTGCCCACACTGCACCATAATATGTGGCTCCATGCTCAACCTTTTTTACCCACTGGAAAACCCACAAGGTCATCCAAGAGAGTAAGATTTTCATCCAAAAGGAGGAAAATCTTACTCAGTAATCGCTGATGATGGTGGTGCGTGTGTGTACGTGTTTGTGACTGTGTGTGTGTGTGCGTGTGTGTTTGTGAGAGCATGTAGGTGTGTGTGTGTGTATGTGTGGAGGGGTTGGGGGGGGGGGGTTGGTCTCTGGTGGAATAATAGTCATACTCTACTCTCTGTCTCTAATTTAGTCCCCGTCCTATCAGAGAGTAAATTAAGAAGTGAAGTGGGATGGAACAGAACAGGACAGAATTGAAAGGCGGGAACTGAGCGATGTTTGCGGCGGCATCCTGCGTAACGGCTCATTGGCCTGTTCTTCCAATTACCTCATTAAAAGAGGGAACAAACACGGGACATTAGTGTGACAGTCATAAAATGGCCGTGCACTCTTTTGCCCGCACAGATAACTAAACATTTATGCTCCCCGAGGTAAAAGCAGGTGCAGTTCTGCATATTTGATTGCCTGTAGTACCTGCTTCTGAGTTCCTGTGCGCCTACCGCTTCATTATAACAATGATGTGTAAATAATATGTAAAAATAAAACATTAAAAATCACACACTCGCACACATTTTTTTTCAATTATGGGAATTAGTATCAATGTAAACAATGTCCTTTTTATTTTTATATTTTATTTCTTTCTTTCAATCACAGTTAGTCACAGTTCTTCAAACCTTCATCATCCCCACCGGCATACAACTAGCTTAAAGGGGGGGGGGGGTGAATAAATCTGCGGTGGCACATTTGCATCCCTGTGCTATAGCAGAAGTTTCCCATGATGCCCTGCCCAGCCTCACTGACAGATTGTACCGTTTCATAAGGGAATACAGCCCACATGGTACTACAGGAGAGCCAGTGACTATTTTACACCATACAGCCCACACAATATTACAGGAGAACCAGTGGCTATTTTACTATACTGGCCAGTATGGCAGGAATCACAGGAGAGGCATATCACTTACTGACAATAAATCACTGTTATCCTGTATGTACTTGGTTCATTTTCTGGAGGAACTACTACTGTAATACCCACAAGAACCATGATTGGCTGAAACACACCCAACAGCGGCTGAGTTATTAGGCCAACTGTGAGCTGCTGTGGATGGAATCAGGGTCTTAACTGGCTAGAATAATTGCCTGTGGTGAGTGCCTTCTGCTAACAGTGACACTTGCGAATTCCTTTTTATCATTTTCAGTGGTTGCATCTTGTTGTCATTAAAGCTAGTCTTCCATGTCTGTCCTTTTTTAACAGAAGTAAATGCTGCAATTAAGGGACGCAGCTCTACCTCAGTGTAATCTTTATTTTCTTCTTTTTTCTTTTGATATGTCAATGGCGATTTTGTGATGTACTACTATTACTATTATTACTAATATTACATTTGATATTTGATCATTTTATAAGGATATCTTGACGACTGGCCGTTTCTCTGATCGTTACATTATGTCCTAGAGCAGGATTTGCAAAAACACAGAGAAAAAAAAGAAAAAAAAAAGATTTACAATGCCAGGTTGCCTGTTAAAGGAAATTTAGCAAATGGTGCTAATCCATCGCAACATGACTTATGACTGCAGAACAGTGATAACTCGAAACTCCTTTATCTCTTTTCCATGGATACTGGAAGGACGCACGTATTATGTCATTTCGACTTAAAAACAGCGTGACACAGTGTTGTTGTTGTCTCCGTGGAGACGCGTCTAATGAGAACTTTTCTCCTTTGATCTCTGGCAATATGAGCCACAAGGACATGTGGTACCGTCCCCGGAAATTGACAGGAAAAGCCGACAAGAGATGTCGCTGCGCAAAATTCAAACCGATAATCGATAGCCTCGGAAAAGAGCCTTTTCATTTCCTCGGCCAAGGCGATGTCACAACACAACGGTTTTTTTTTTTTGGTTTTTTTTTGCGCTGACCTTCACGTTGAAGAAAAGAGATAAACACTCGTCATCCCAACAATCATGGGAGATTCAGCCGAGAAAAAAAAAAATAAAACAAGAACTGAAGAGAAAAGTTGGGGAAACGGTGAGTAACTTTCACACAGAGGCAAAAACGTGCCTGAACACATTCATTTACAAAACGAGTGACGTTTTTTCTAAACGCTCCCAGGCACGTGCTCGTCTTTTGAAAATAACATTCATTTTCACATTTAAAAATGTTGAAGTAACACCCCCCCCTTTCACCTGTGAGCACAACTGAGATCTTGAGATGAACAGCACTATATAAAAACAATTCATTGCAAGAATACATTTAGCACTTGTATACGCATATTTCACATCTAGAATCGCTCTTATCATTTGAATCCTTCTACTTTGTTCCCGTAGCGCTTTCATGTTACACACGTACCTCCATTTTGTATCTCCGTATTATTATCTTGATGTTGCATCTCATCATTTCTCCTAGTTTGACTTGCCTTAACTTTCTGACCTAGCCTAGGCATACTGTGCCGACTGGACTTAATGTGTCCATGGCTATGAATAACTGTTACACAATGAGTATTGTACCTTATCGTACCTGTATTTTGTAGCTGTTCCAATTACTTTCAATATGCGCTTATTGTACATTGCTTTGGATAAAAGTGCCTACCAAATAAATGTAATGTAACAGATAAGATGTGATACATAGTCAACAGGTGTTAGAGTACAAGAGTATTAGAAGGCGTGTTTCTTTATGCAGTTCATATACTTTGTACAGTGACATGTATTTTTGGGAGAAAAAAATACTTGAGCAGTCTTATTATTACATAAGAATATAATTGTATTTGCTTTCTCAGGCGTACATAATGCATCAATTTATTTCTACGATATGCAGTATATTACATTGTGTAATGTTCTGTTCACCTTCTTTGAATCATCTGTATGCAGAAAGGAACATCCAATAAGCGCACGAGTCTCTTAAGACAGGAGAGTCGGCCAGAACACCCTCATTTTGGGAGCGCTTCTGAGACACAGTGGGGCTCCAGATAGACCCGCTATTTCTCTCCCTTTCTTCTGACAGCAAGTGAGCGCTCCGTGTGTGTTTTTTTTGGGTGTGGGGGGGGTGGGGGGGGATTAGTCCAGCCAACGGGATAGCTGGACTTCAATTCTGAGCCACAGGAAGAAGAAAAAAAACTACAAACATGGCAGCGAGGCACGGTAGGTAAGAACAGATGTTCCCACACAGTAAAAAGAAATTATTCAAATAAATAAATACAAATATATATATTTTTTTTAAAACGTTATGCACAAATTCAGTTTTATTTAGATTTACTAGAAATGAGAATAAATAAGTAAATAAATAAATAAATATCTTCTCTTTGCAAAAAATAATTTCACAAAGGATTGGAGTGAAGGCTCATGGGAGCTGCCAATCATTCCCAGTACAGGGCACAGGATATAAATGCTGCCACTCCTGGAACCAACAATGCCATGCGTGCTATTTCCAACAAAGCCTTATAAAAATACTTTTTTTTAAAAAAAAAGCTTCTGTTATTCTGCACATTCTTTTTTTATTTATTTTTTAATTCATGTCCCATCCTGTGATCTGTCATCAGCGTGCACATTTATGCATGAGCTCCAGACTGTGTGAGGTCATCAGTGGCGTGTAAAGTGTTGTCCTGTCACACGCGGTGCACTGCTGATCATGCATTATTCATCGCTGGGCGAGGACGCATGTCTTGTGGTTAACATGGCGCACAACATGTGCATTCACTGCATGCAGTACTCAAATTACTCTCTCTCTCTCTCTCTCTGCCACCTCTCTATCTCCCTCCTTTTTTCTCTCTCACTCTCTCACTCTGTCACCTATTTTTCTCTCTTTCTCTCTATCACCCCTTTCTCTTTCTCACTCTGCCACCTCTCTCTCTCTCTCTCTCTCTATTCAATGCAATGCAGTAATGCTATTATGACATGACTGAAAATAACATTATTGGCACATAAATTAACAATAAAGCAATGGAATAAGGTGTAAGAACTACAGATTAATTTGCATTTGCTAAGTGGTGATAAAAGGTGAATATAAATCAAGAATGGAAAAAGAAGAATGATGGTAAATACATATAAAATAATAACAGTGACATCATAGAGTCTCTCTCTTGCTCTCTCTCCCTCTCACACACACACACACACACACCATTGACCTCGCACCCAGAGATGATTGACCCTGTACTTTGTATAGCTTAAATTTTTTTTAAGTTACTTTGCTTGCACACACACTTCATTCTCAAGTGTGTGCCATTCAAACAGTCACAGTCACGAGCAGACAGAGCCCCCAAACACAGACCCAGGGGTGCAGCACAGAATTCTGGGCTCTATACATAAGCAGTCTCTGTGGGGCCCCCTTCCTCTCTTGATCCATGTCTCTCGAACATCATTCCAGGCTTTTCGAGGGCCCTCCCCCCATTCGGGCCCTGGGTAGTCAGTCCCACTCCCCCCCCCCACTACGACGCCCCTGCACAGACCACACCCCCACCCCCGCTACCGCCCCATCCGGTCCGTAATGGCACATGATTTGGGGGGGGAGGGGTGCAGGCTGACGCCATTCAGGGCGACTCATCATAGATCCAGGAAGATGGCCCATGATCGCGTTTCTAAGGGCTCTCCCTTTGAGCTCCGCCCCAGGCGTGACCCCCGCCGCAGCCAGGGCGGGACGTTCAGACTCCGTGACGGGCGGGGCCGTTTGTCTGCCGTGGCGTTCCTGTGGGGGGGGGGGGGGGGCTTTTCCTTAAGCTCCGCGATCCCATATTCCCTCATTCAGACTCACTGAATGGGTACAGAATCCCTTTTTTTTTTTTTTTTTTTTTTAAGAATGATGGGCCTGGCCAAAATAATTATGTAACAATCCAGTTTAGCTGAAGGAACCCTTTATCAGCGCACTGTATATTGACAGCGTTGACATACTTTCTTAACAAAAATAAATAAATAAATAAGTAGACCGACTTATATTAGTGGCCTTCACTATAGTTCAGCCGTGGAGCACTTTGGAGAGCTATGAATGCAAGAAATGAAACATTCAAAGATGGAGGTCAAATGAACAGAGGAGCGTATAAAGAAGTTGTTTGAGGTCCTGGAATTGTGCAGCATGATTGATGGAAGACGCAAACAAAATGTCAGAAGAAGAAAAAAAAAAAGTGGAACACTAAAACATGCCACTGGACTGCTCTGTTTCACAAACTCAGCAGGAAAATGTATTGTGTTTTTTAAAAATGTATTTATTTTAAAATAAATACTATTGGGGGAGCTCAGCAAGCCACCAAAAATCTTGCCCTGAGCAGGTGACCCCGCAAAACGGTGTCAATTTTAGAATTCCGACTCTCTCTCCCTCTTTCCCCACAGCGTCATCGCACAACTGTCTCTTCTGCAAAAAAAAAAAAAAAAAAAATACACAGAAGCGGTTCACGCACTCCGGTCAACAGAATACAGATTCACACTCTGAAACCGTACGCCTGCCTCCGGACCAGCGTTTCAGGAGAAGCGTTTTCATTGGACCGCGGCCTCTCGGGTGGGCGGACCCTCAGTTCCCACAGGTGAGCGCGGAGTTACGCAACCGGAGAGTCAACCGGATTCCAGTGCTTTTGATATCTGTGAATTGGGCTTTGAAGTTCCTCGGGACACAAGCTTTTTTCCTGCCGCTCTCTCTCTCTCTCTCTCTCCCGGTTCCAGCTCTCTTTGAGGAAATCTGGCACCGTGACGACAAGCCGGAAAGGAGGAACACTCTGTTTCATAGAAAGCAGGGCTTTCAGATGTCAGACCTATCGCAGCATTGCCTTGATGTGCGTCTGTGGGCTTTTGAATGTGATTTCATGTCATTTTAAATCAGTATAAATCCATTATGCAACAAAGAGGCATTCCAGAATGTCAGCATTAAAGCATAACTGATTCAAAAAGGTAAGCCAGCACTACTACTACTACTACAGTACTACTACTACTTGTATTACTAATATTACTACTAATGATACTACTACAGCACTACAACTACTACTACTACAATGAGAGACCATGTATTGTCAGGGTAGTCTCAAGATTCAAGATTTACAGTGAATCTAATTTGAATGTTTAGCTGTAATGTAATAAACAGAACTGCAGTCTCAGGAAAGTCCAGAAATAAAAAAAATGTGATATTGAGTATCAGTTTCACACAAAACTGTATCTGCGATCTACGCCTTTTACATGTGGCTTCAAGATTTAAATCTTTTTTTTTTTCAGTCTTTCTCAGATTTTCATGCTTCTTGCTTTGATGCCAGACAGCAGTAAACAGGGTTCGTTAGCGTCTTGTCTAATTAGAGCTCAGCCACCGCTCTGTAATTAGAACACGAGGCACATGCCTCGGATCTCTCCGCTTTCATCAAAAGGAACTCGCCTTCAATTAAAATACGAAGTACTGCGCAATTTCCCTCAGTTTACCTTCTCGACTCTTGTTGCAACACATAAATAAATAAATAAATAAATAAATAAAACTTTCCTTTATCTTCAAAGCATTTTCCAATGTACTTAAGGTGCCTAAGGTTTGACTGACTTTGACGGCCTGGATCCAGTGAATATGCATCCTTAACTAAAAAGGCATAATACTCAGGAGTAAGACCGATTGTCTGCGTAAGTTGCTTTCAAACGCCCTGTTCGAATGTCCTTGAGCAAGAACCTAAGCCTACTTACTGCTGCGATGAGAGCACAGTGCGCTGGATAAAAGGCATATTGCATCCATTTTTTTAAAGTGTGGTGAGCACGTTCAATTTGTGCTGTGCAGGGTGTGTGATATCGTAGATCCCGAAGACCAAATACGTGAGAATAAAGCTATGACAATAAAAGACTCGATAAGTAAATACATAAATAATGAATGGAAGCTGCAGTACAGGAAGAAATTAGCTCAGCATGCTCAAAGGCAGAAACCTGGAGTTTTGAAGACCAGGCTTGATGCTGCTCTCGATACTGTCTGGTTTTTAGGTAAAGTGAGCTCTAGGTACCCATTAGTGGTAGGAAAATGGCGAGCATTGGGCAGAATGGCCTGTTCTCGTCATTACGCTGTTTTGTGAAATGCTTGCTCCCCAATTCCAATGTATATCAGGGACGGGGGGGGGGACGGGGGGGGGCAGAGGCCATAGAACACTATCTCTGACAAAATGTGTCTCTCTAACTACCTTCTTTTCATTTGCATGCTGTTTTTTTTGGGGCTCATAATCAACATGGTAATCTGTGGGAACACATTCATATTCTATGAGCCGACAGTATGTCCTTACTTCACTGCGGAGCACAAAAAAGGCAAAAAATATATAAATAAATAATTAAATAAAAATAACAATAAAAACTAAACGATATGGGGGGAAAACAAAGGAAGGAAGCTTATTCATATGTCCAGAGTTGAGGTCACAGCTCAGATTCAGAACTGTGACCTCAGGTCCTGGACCCTGCGCTCTGGCCACTGCGCTGTGTTGTGCTGCGTGTTTCCGTGGTGACCGCTCCCCGGTGGGGTTCGGAGGTTAACGAGGGGGCGCGCGACATCACCTCCTGGTTCCAGGAACGGTCGTGCCCTGCGGACGAAAAACACAATCACGGCAAAACAGGCCCGAACCGGGCAGCTCCCCCGAGAATTTCACTTCAGAGTTCCGTATGAGAGCCGTGGCAGGGCACCCGGACTCCCCATTCTTAGTATGGTGACTTTTGATTTGCTTATCCTCCAATACAGCGCCCTCTGCAACTGGACATTCACTCATATCCCTAACGAGTGATGGTTCCCCAAATGCAGAGGCAATTAATTTTATTCAAATTTTGTTTCATAGCAAAATAACAGCCCGTTATATTTTTTTACGGATGGACTGAGTCACAGTTGATAAAAAACCAATGACTGAAAGCCAAACACCCTGAGCAGAAAGGCAGCCCATAGGGTGAGCTTTTCTGCAAGAGCACGCAGGCAGGTCACAGGGTGAACTATCACATTTTTAATGGCAATGGCAGCCCACTGAACAGCTGTGTTATTGCGTGTTAGCAGTGCGATGCATCTCGAGAGCTCTGAGCTCAAGGGCCCGCATGCCTTCCATCCATTTCCCGCTATGACTACTTCTACGAACGCTATGACCTCTCCTGCTGCACAGAAACAGTGTAAAATCAGCCCTGACAGAGTACTTTAACTCTTATACACTGCAGCTGACCTCTACCGACCTCAGAAAAGCTCTGCTAGTGTTGATCTACTGCTGAGAACTCTGTTCTGTAATGTAGCTACTGCTACTGCTACTACCGCTGCTGCTGCTGCTACTACTGGTACTACTACTGGTGCTACTGCTACTACTACTACTACTGCTAGTGCTACTGCTACTACTGCCACAACTACTACAACTACTGCTACTACTACTTCTGCTACTGCTACTACTACTACTACTACTACTAATAATAATAATAATAATAATAATAATAATACTTGTGTGTGTATGTGTTTGTGTCTGTGTGTTTGTGTGCACATGCATCCATGTGTGTTTTCAAGATTTACTCGCCATTGACCCCACAAGCTAGTGTACAATGCATAAGTTTACAAAGATGGATTGAAGAACAACAGGTGATAATCACAATAGATTTTCTTTTCTTCCATACTTCTGAATTGTAACTGGAAAATAAAGAAATAAATAGGTAAGTAAAAATAGGAACACATTTCTCACATGGATTTACGGCCTGATCTGGGTCTCAGTTAAGATCCGCTCGTCTCTCGCTTGATTAATTGAGATGCCGATACAAATCAAAGCATAATTAATGAAGAGAGAATGTGCGTGCTCCTTGTGTGTCACCGTAGGTGTTCCATCTTCAGGTTCTGCTTCTTTTTCTTCTGCATTTTTCTCACCTATAATTGCCGCCTTGTTAATCCAATCAAAACCGGGGATTTTGTAGTCGTTCTAAATATCCCAGGTGTACTTTTCTACTTATCTTATGTATTTCCCTTCCAACGATGTTTATTTATTTGTTTGTTTGTTTGACTGTTTGTTCCACTTTAGGGACACTGTTTTTTTTTTTTTTTTACAACTTTATTCAGTCAATAAAATGGTGGGTTTCACATCTCACTTTACAGGGCTGCATAAACCTGCACATCTTTTAAGATCAGCACCTCAGATGGCGCCATCTGTAAACAGAAAACATTTTAATATGCACCACAAAAAAAAAAGTGTCAACCCTCCTCCCCCTTGGGTAAATCACCTTTATTTAGCTCGGGAAGAGTAATATTTCTTACCCGTTTCATTCTCATTTTTCTCATAAATGCGCTACGCTCAGTCACCAGCCACCAGCTCAAGCACCCCGCTATTAATTCAAGAAAATGTCCCCCAAAATGTGTCCTGAATCAAGCCCCTGCTGCCTGAGACACCACAATCCAGGCCATGAGCTTGAGCAGGTGTGAGTCAAAGGGAAATACTCCTCGGATGCACCGACCACGTCGGAACCACAGCGTCGTTCACAACATGTTTAGAAATGGCACATTTTACATCCGAGGGTTACACTGTTAGTTTCTGTGTTCATGAAAGCATGGCTAGTTTATGTCATATTGTATTAATATAGACTAGTACATGTCTATACTAATATACATATAAGTTTTCAATTGTAAGCGAACTTTTTGAGCGAAAGCTATAGCGAACGTTGCACTTAAACTCAGTTGTCTATGCACAACTTCTTTAAACTCACTGTTTTTGACACTTTTTTTTTTGGCGCTAACACATACAGGTTGGTTTTGCTAGCAACCATATTTGAAGTTGAGAAAGTGCTGATCGGGCAGGATAGCGCAGTGAACAGAACTGTCGTTTCCCAGCGAGAAGGTACGGAATTTGAATTCCAACCGGCATCCTTTCGGCACAGAGTCCGCGTGCTCTCCCCATATCCGACCGGGTTTCGCACCGGGTACTCCAGTTTCCTCCCACAGCCCAAAGACATGCAGGTCGACTAATTGGAGACTGTAAATGCCTACTGCCGGTAGGTATGAGTGGGTGAGTGAATGGTGTGTGGGTCCTGCAATGGATTGGCAACCTGTCCAGGGTAAATTCCTGCCTCCCGCCCACTGCATGCCGGGATAGGCTCCAGCACCCCCCGTGACCCTGCCTACAGTAGGAATCAGCAGGTTGGATATTAGATGAATGGAGAACATGCTGATTCAACATCAATTGGAAGCTTGTCTGATATTTTACATTTTTATTTGGAATACAGATAATGGAGCAGGAGAAATATTGATTAAAAAAGGACCATTAGGCCACTGATGATACTGATTGAAAGATCAGCAAAAAGGAAGTCTTACATCTTACATATTTCTTAAAACAATGTACTGTCTCAATGCATAGAATTGTCTCATGTGCTGTTGTAAGATGTTACCTTCTGTCAAAGTACTTGTCATTTTTTTTTATAATTCACAGACACAGCTGTGTTTTGCTAAATAGAAATTGTATGTGTGAGAGTGTAGTCAATCAATTCCTTGAACTTTTTTTGAGTGTTTATAATTTGCAGAGGACATTCATTGACATAACCTTAGTAACACAATTGTAACAATGTTTGTACTGTAGCACAGATTGGTAATTGAAAAAATTACCATAATTAACTTGGCAAACCATTTTCCTTAATTTGTTAGTCAACGTTAAGAGAAAATGCCGAAAGAATCCAAGCCCAAACAAAGCTACATTTATAAAGCTAGCCAAATACTACCAGAATTACAATGACAACTTGTCAGTTTTTTTTAAGCTTATCTGCAATTGCAGATATAAAGACCCTTGTGTATGTATTCTCTGTTGGTGAACTGTCTATGTATGTCATTTTGCCAACAGCTGTTGGCATCTTGAGTGTAAAGGACAATTTGCGGAGAAGGGCAAATGAACTAATTATATTCCGTGCACATTCTGCCTCAGTCAATGGCAAATGCTCGCACTACCAAAAGTGGCAAGGCTGCCTGTTCTCATACTGGCGACTTTCAGCAAAACCTGACACATTGTATTTTGCTGAAGCTGGTGGCAGTAGCCCCTAAAAAGGCACGTCATTCACAGACACCGCCTTCACACTCTGTAAAATCTTCACTTTGTCCATCACCGAAGAAGATTTTAAGGACCTTGAAAGTTCCCCGGGAGAGAAAATCAGGTTAACTCGTCTTCGGGGATGTGGGGGGGGGGGAACCGAACCGCACCACACAAAGTACATTGTGTGGGTAGAGCTATAGAAAAAAAAGAAAAGAAAAAAAAACGTCAGCTAGGCTGCCATCCTGGCGCTGATGGAAGCCGTGTAAAAGCAATCAGACAAAATGGCGTTTCATATTTTCTTTAACCTGGGGATAGCGAATGGGGAACAGTTGCCCTCAGGCGGCGTTTAATCGCTGAAGGACAGCGGCTATAAAACGACAATTCGGACCCGCCGTACGTCCGGTTTCCGACCTCAGCCATCGGCTGCCCTGCCGCGACGGCTCGATTTTGCCGCTGTCTTGCTCAGAGGTATCTTTTTTTTTTTCTTCTTCTTCTTTTTTTCGTCCGGTTTAGAGTGAAAAATAATATAAATCCGTCCGGTCTCGAGCCGCGATGGCTGCCTCTCAGAGTTGATGCGAGGACGATTGACAGGTTCCCGCCCCTCCCATTGAGAGCGCTCTTGAGTGGTATTTGAGTGGTATTTCCAACAGTCACTGCTGACAGCCCAGCGTACCGCCACTGGAAAAGAGGATTCAGAAATAGCCTTTTCTCCTGTCTGTGGAAGCTGAAGGTGCATCCCCTGCAATGAAATACACAGGATTGTGATGGTTTAGAAGGGCCACAATTCATCTTCATGGAAAAAATAGAATCTCTCCCTTTGACCTTTAAGAGAAGTGGATTTGGCCCCATTTATAATACCTGTGTGACATGTGCAGCTTCTGAACCCTCCACACACACACACACACACACACGCACACACACACGCACACACACACAGCATACCTACACACACATCACATATAATATGCACATTATCTTTTGCACATTCCTTAGTCAAAAAGGCTAAGCTCTCGTTTTTCGACAAAGGCACATTTGCATTTGTACAATGCATTTAAAAAAGAAATATCAAGCAAGGTACGGAACGAAAAAGATCATCGCAAACGTCTCGGCAAAACACGTCCGGCCCATAAATCAACTTAGACCTGAGGGGGAAAAAAAAAAAAAAGTATCACAATACTTTTTTTGAGGCTCCTGTCATTTCAGATTTCCCACAGCCAACTGCCACAGATTTCCAACTGCCACAGCCAACTCAAATTCGAATGCCTCAGTAAGTGCCTATTATGCTCTCGCCATGAACTAATCAAGTACTTTGCTGCATTATCCCAGCTGGTGGCAAATTCAGCTGCCTCGCACCTTTCAAAGAATAAAAACCTGCCTACTTCCCCCCTGAAAGGAACATGTGGGGGCATATAATGGCTCTGAATATGCATTTCCTGTCAATCCGCTACGCCGAACGCGCAATCCTAAAAATACGCGTTCGCCGCAGACTTTATTATTCATTGTTTGCACCGTGCCCAAATTGCGGCTCGTGTCGGGGCGGGCGCTCGGGGGTGTGCTTTTTGGGAAACAAGTGTCTGAGCTCATTTTGACCAGTCACGCTTAGCAGAGCGAAGAAACTCCTTAATAACGTTCCCAGAAAATGGCATGCATAAGCATGAGATCTATTTTCATCAGCTCCGACAGAACAAGCTAACTAAAGTAGGTTTTTTTTATTTTTAAACACTTCAAATCAGTCGACTGAATTTTTTTTTTGCATTCCAGTGCAATAAAAAGTTTTACTTTCTTTTTGCTTCATAACATAACAATTGACCTAAAATAAATGTGAAAAGTGTGATTTGTTTTAGGTAAGCAGTTTTTATTTGATCTTCTTTCATGACCACATTTGTATCTTTAAAAAAAGCACGATTCCAGATATTCCACAGATTCCAGTTTAATGTTGTTTTCAGGTTCATTTTTCCATTGGCATGTTGTGCACAGTGCTTTGCGTTCCCCCAGTTTGTGTGTGCTGTTATATGCAGTGCAGGTGTGCCCCATCATCACTGTGCTCTCTGTGAATTTCGGTGGGCACTGACAAGCACCTGTTCTCCAATGAGGTGCATTCTGTCTCCCCACCCCACCCCCCCAAGAACACCCCCCACGATTTCATGGTTCTTCAGCCATTTTCGACTTGTGTAGACCGTACTCGTTTGTCTCAGTGTAAAATTATGGAAATAGAGATGTGAGGTTTATGTTATAGCTGCGCTTTCAAAGGGTGTACAACATTAACACCAAACTGGTGTTGTTTGGGACACATGTGAACTGCCATTGCCGAGGACTAGCAACTTTCACACTCTCTCTCACTTCCTCTCTCTCTCCCTCTCATTCTCTCCCTCCCATCTCAGCTAGCCTGACCGGCGAAAAATGCACCTGTGGTGGCAGAGGAGTACCTGCTGACTAAAACTACCCACCCCCCCCACCCCGGTAGAATATCACCTCTGGATCGCACTGAGGATTTGAGTTCAGATTGTAAGGCGAGGCTTCAAGGGTCAGCCACCTTGCAGCCCACCGTCTTCCCCATTTCCTGTCACTCCTCTGCCATCCCTCCTAAAACTGCGCGCATCATTTTTCTTATTATTAGTTTTGTATTTCACCCCCCCCCCCCCTTCCCCTCCCCCCTCAGGTTATCAGTGCTTTCCATATGGCTGTTCCTGCAGATATTCCTATCTCTCCCCCAGGGCTGTTTCCCTAATCTCTCCATCTTCATTTCCTCAACTTTATTTCTTCAGTGACCGCCTATTCCCCCGCGTGTTATTTCCCTGGCCCTTCTGCAGCGGAGGGGTGATAACTAATGACATTGGATTAACCGAAGGATGAAAAAAAAAAAGGGAATAAGACAGCGTATTATACCCGAGACTGGATATCGTGGAAATGCCTGCCCTGTCTTTACCTGCGGTGGAGAGCATACTTAACACGAAACGAAACGAAAAAGGGGAACGTGAAGTGGTGTTTGATCTCAGTGCTGCTCAAACACATTAGCTTTGACCAGAGCTCACATCGATGGGTTGGGTGTTGTGTGTGATATCAAATAGGTGAATAGGATAGCATCCAGTGCACACACATGGGCGTTCAGAGACTCCGTTGTGATTTTCTATGTGGGTTCAGTCTGGGTGGACACCCAGAGGTAGATCCTGGTAGGAGTTGTTCCAATTTGGTCTGAAATGTTGACTCCATAAAAACTGTAATTTCAGGATTATTTATTTATTTGGTTTACTGGAAAATGTCTCAATGTGATGTTTTCTGATGTGTGGAAATGTAAATGTAAAGTTCCCCAGAGGTCTAACTCAGATAATTCACAAAAAATATGTTTTTAACATGGAAAATAATGTGAAACTTCATTACTTGGATTTGCTTCTCTCAAATTTACCATCAGCAGAACTCAACAAAGGCCATACAGTACAAACACCACATGGCAAGCAGATTGGCTTCTCCTAAATGCACACCTTCAAATTTATCATAATGATACCAATTGCAGGAGACATCGTATAAATAAAGTTTGAATTATACGTTTTGTTATTTCCTTGTCCTGATGATGACCGTGTTAAGGATCGGACTTTTCAATCAACTTTTTATCCCTCAGTATCCATAGCAACAGTTTCATGGCAGACTGAAGGTTCCAGACCGAAAACTCCGCGATGAGGTCATTATCCCCCTGTTCTGGGGCGGAGTGCCGGGGGGCACCCCGTTATCTGCGACCGATTGGTACCAGCGACTCCGCGAACCGGCGGGCGGGCGGTGGCCGGAAAAAAAATCGAGGCGAAAATAATAACAGCGGCCCCCGCAGTACCTGGAGCGTCGGTCCTGAGTGAGGTCGGCCGCACGCTGTCCTTATGACAAGAATCTAATCTCTCCCCGCCACCCGCCCGTGACACCGAGCCTCCGATAACACCCCCGCCTGCATCATAAACACCGGGGGCGCCGGGGGTGAAGTGGGAACTCGCGTTGGAGGCACACAATTTTGGGGAGGGGGCCTGGGGGGGGGGCTGGGGGAGGGGTGAGGGTAGACCCTCTCCTCTCACGCTTAGCGTCAGCAGGGTCAAGCGCCGTCTGGTCTGCTTTTGCCAGGCGTAGGCTTCTGCCTGGCACAGGGCTGGATCACCATTAGTCACTCATTTGGAGGTGATTCTGTGGTTTCCATACTGGCCATAGTTTCCTTCAGAATGCATTCCTCTTGCCATTGCTGCTACTACTACCTAATGCTACTACTACTGCTACTGCTACTACTGCAGTACTACTACTACTACTGCCACTGCTACTACTACTGCTAGTAGCCTTGGTAGTAGCAGCGCCAGTAATAGTCGTAATGGCAGTAGCTTGATCCCAAATGCTGTATTTGCATAGTACTTAACCACTCAACCCAAATCATGGGTACAGTTGGGTACACATTAAGTCCAGTTCACACAGTAAGCATAGGTTAGGTCAGAAAGTAAGGGAAAGTCAAACTGGGAGGCATGACGACGTAATACAACATAAAGCAAAGTGATTATGCGGTGCTGACTCACCACAGTCGGGCATAATTACCTCATTAAACCCGCAATAATACTGTGACCCATTCTTTGTATTTAATTTTGCCCTGAAAGGATACCTTGATGTAGAAATAGCTAAGGCTACACGGATTAAAAATAATTATGCCCATGGATTAGATCAGAATTGGAAAGCCCTTGCAAAATGGCAATTATAATGTACCATGTACAATACCACAGACATGGTCAAAAATATGTTCTGAAAATCCAAAAGTAGAAAAGGCTTTTTTTTTTCTCTCCCAGAAGAAACCAATCACCATCTCACGTCACCTCAATGTGAATTTAAGCCTCATATGTCCAATTCTTACATTACATTTTTTTTCTATTTTTTATTCTTTTTCCTGAATTATGCATGACAGAATATGAACTGTCTGGCTTAAAAATAATTTAAAAAAAAAAAAAAAAACATTAACAAAATCTCAGTCTTAAAAATGAAATGTCAGCAGGTCCCAGAGTTATAGCACTGCACACAATGGTGGAGTAACTTGAGCGTGAGGACAAATTCGAATGAATCAATTAGTATCAGTGTTCTGATACTAAATTTATAACTTTTCAAAAATTAAACTGGACTTAATTTGCAAGGATGACAGCATAACAAAATGTGTGCTTTACAGCTTTGTTTTTTGTTCTTTTAAAACTGTAACATTTTTTAAATTATTTTTTACTTCTTTCCCGCAATGCGTCGTACCGTATGTCCGTCAGGTCGTTGGATGTGCGGTCTCTCTCTTTCCTGACCTGCGTTCACAGGAATTTGTGGTCGTGCCGACCGTCCGCTGGACAACAGGGCAATTACTGAGACAGTGGTTCTGCGCCAGTCTTCACACAAGACATTCACTCCTGTTCCCACCCGGGACCCATTACCCTGACAACGCACCCTACCATGTCCTGCTTATTTCACAGCACGTTTCTGGGCTGTTTCAGAGAAGACCGGACAGCAGCCATTTCTGATTTTGGTGATTCTCTCGTGTTGGGAAGGTTGAAGACGAGTCGGGCAGCAGCATTTTGGATCATTTGGAGTGGTTGTATGGCACAAGCTGGCAGGCTTGCAAGCAGGGAGTTGCAGTAGTCAAGATGGAAGGTCACCATAGCCTGGACAAGTAGCTGGGTGGAGTGCGTATTCAGGTGTGGTTGAATCCTCCTGAAGTTGTACAGGAGGAATCTGCAGGCCCGTGTTGTTGCCCTGATGGATGATGCTGCAGGGGGTGGTGGGGGTGGCGGATTATTTGGAGAGACAATGTATCTCGGATGCAGTGCCTTGTAAGAAAGGCCCCATCGCTGGCTTCCATTTATTGTTTGTTCTGAGTCATAAAAAGAAAAGCACAGGGGGAGAAAAGGTTTTTGTTTTATTTGTTGTTTTTTCTGTGTGTGTAAAAAGAGGCATTAAGCATCACCCAGACCTTCATGACAGAGTGCAGGCAGTGCTGAATGCCACTTCAGCGCTGTCTATGGTCTATCTATACAGCCTAGAATATCATGAACAATAAATCGTAAGGATATTTTAATGGATGCACAGAATTACTTTTTGAACTCGCAAAGATACAAGACTAGTATGCTGCAGGATCAATGGAACGGACAATGTATTTCCTGTTGGATGACTTCACTTAACCCTTTAACGTGCGAGGTCACAAATATGTGATTAGAATGTACAGAACTGAGAATTCTAATACTGGTCTAACAGTCGCTGCTCGTATCTGAGGGCAGTGGATTTGCGGAACACAGACTCAGAGTTTAGAAACAATAACAATAAAATACAAACTACACTTCAAAGGGTTAAACGGTAGCCTGGCATCAGCACTATTCAACACACTGCAACGATGTAATAAATGCACTAAATACATGAGTCTGCAGTCATATCAAAGCACTTATTTGAGTGTTTAATGTCTGGTTTTTACAATTTTCTTTCATAATATTACACTTCAAATTCAATATTTTTCAATTCAGTTTTGCAATTCAATTTAATTTGTGTAGTGCTAATGAGCACTATAATCATCAGGCTTTCTAATATTACTCAATTATATTTTTATTTTCACAGAAAGAAAAGTGCTCTCTGTCTCACCCACACACACAAACACATACAAACACCCCTAGTGAGTACTTGCAGATGTCTTTTGCCCCTCACACACACACACACATGCCCACGCATACTCACGCACACATGAACAAGCACGCAAGCACACACACACAAACACATGCACACGCACACAATCACACACACATGCACATGTACACACACACACACCCACACCCACACACACACGCTCACCCACACACACACACACGCACACACACGCACACACACACACACACACACACGTACACACACACACACACGCACACACACGCACACACACACACACACACACACGCACACACACACACACACACACACACACACACACACACACACACACACACACGCTCCGGGTGAGCGCTGGTGCATGTCCCGCAGAGTCTCCCAGCGCGTTAAGAAGCCGCGGGTCAGCCGTGCCAGAGGTCTGCCTGCGTCGGCCGGCAGCTGGACGTCTCCCCCCTTCCCAAGGTGCCAGCTGCCATTTTGACGCTCGCCCACCATATTTCCTCAGCCTCTATTCCTCAGCGGGGTTCCCTCCCCCATGGTTTATTCATGGGCTCCTCGGCCCGCCCCCCACCGGCGCCCCGCTCCAGGACCGAGATCGCGCGGCTGGCAATCACTCTGGGAAGCGGGGCAGCCGCGCCATCTCAGAAACGAGCGCAATCAGCGCCACACAAACCACGCGAAAAAAAAGCGCAGGAGCGCCGCCACTGGTCCCCGCGGCTCCCCAGCACCGCCATTACTTATTCACGCTTCCGCTGCTTTCCGGCACACACACCGAAACAGATACGGAGGTTTAAAACTCTGTGTGGCCCGGTGCCGTGCAGTGAAGCTTGGAGGTGATACCTTTCAACCACCGCCACCAGGGGGCGGGCTGGAGTTAGTGAAGTGGTGCGGAAAGTGCATTCCCGCAGTTGGCCAGCAGGGGCACCGAGAGCAGGTTGGGACTGTACCAATCGGGAGGCGTTGCCCCGTTTGCCAGCTGCTCTCTGTGTGTGGTATCGCAGCCAGCTGCTGCCTCTGGCTGCCGCTGTGGGTTTCAATATTAAAGCCATAAAGCCAGGCAGAGTCACTGGAATGAGAATATGAATGTATCTGTGATAAAAATAAAAAAAATATGAATTGTTTTCCAATTCATAGTTCTGAAAAAAACAAAACATCAGTTCAACGATGGAAGAAAAAGTTTTCAACAAGTATCACCAACCGACCACCTGGGGATGAAAAGCCTCTGACTCCGCTCTGTGCAAGCTTGGCTTAGTGGCATGAAACAAAGCAGTTGACAACAGCACGTGTAATGGTGGAGAACTGTGAACGTCTACAGTCGTCCGATTTGGCGGTGGAGTTCAGCCATGAACACGGCTGCGGTTGCAGATGATCACCCATTCAGAATCGGGTTGGGAATTTGACATGATCAACCCCACGTTGGATGCCAAATTTATTATTTTTTTAAATGAATTTTTTTTTAAAAAGGACAGCAATGCCATGAGTGACTGGCCGTCTCAAAGCAGAGATTTCTTAATTACGCGCATCTCTGTGGAAATTACAGCCTCCTCAATGCAAACAGGCTAACGGAAACAGGCTAACAATCCATTACGAAGCCTGGGGACGATCCGGGGAGCGGAGGAGGGTCGAGCTAGCCTCCTGGGCCCTCATTAGAAAACAGGCAGGTCACTCCGCCAGCTTGGGGGGGGGGGTGTGCCATAAAGAGGCATCTGGCACCTGCAACGGCCTGCTTTATTGGCGTCATATTTAACATGGCGAAAGGGGTGACAGGGCTCCGTTTCTGCTGATTCAGAACCACGGCTGAACGAGGGAGCGGTAAAATAGCGGTGTTAGTAACCGTGCGTTCCCTGCATGCTCTCTTGAAAATGCTTATTTTGAGATGAAGAAGCCATCTGGATCAGAATGGATCACGGTCAGGTCATGTCAGACACACGCACACGCACACGCACAAACACATACACACACGCACTCACGTATATGAAAACGAGGGGTGGGGGGGTACTGGAAGATATTTCTATATATTGTGTGTGTGTGTGTGTGGGTGTACCTTATTGAACCTGTGTTTTGTAGTTGTCCAATGACCATGATATGCACTGTTGTATGTCGTTTCGGATAAAAGCTTCTGCTAAATAAATGTAATGTAAATGTAACGGATGTGTGTGTGTGTGTGTGTGTGTGTGCGTGTGTATGTTGTGCGCATATGCATGCATGTGTTTGACAGATTTTAATTAATTTTAATCCATAAGCTTTGTAATTTCCACGTTGTGCTAATTCTCATCTTGGCAGCCACATAATAATGATATGGATGTGCTTAGCTTCGCCAACATGTCACTGTTGAAATGAGAGTGAATGAGATATTTAAAGTTTAAAGAGTTTAAATTGTCAACAGGGTGCTCCTATGATGTCTAATGAGAAAGAAAACTTTTTTTCCCCCTTCTCCAGAGGAATATGCTAATTCTTCTAATTGGCTTGCGTGTACAGGACAGCACACAGCAAAACAAATCTTAATTAATTACTTCAATAATGCAATTGTGTCTCTGAAATTGCCACGGATGTCCACAATGGAATTAAGCAATCTTCTGATAAATTATTAATTCAATTTCTTCCGGATGAAAGAAGCCTTGTATGGAATTAATAGTGAAGTTTAAAATGAAATTAATATGCAGATTAGTTGCTAACGGTAAAGACTGAATACATTACGTGTTCCCTGCAAAATAATTTAAGGAATATACATTAGCATCATGATAGAGATTAATACATAATAACATCAGTTTTATTGTTTTGATTGACAGCAAACTGGATGTACATCAATGGACAAGACAGATCAAAAGTAACTTTGACAACAGAATGCAGTGATAATTATGGTAATGAAAAAAACACGCAATTTAATTTGGATCCTTGTTGTTATCTGTGGGGGTGACAGAGTGACATGAAGACATTGGTTGACACCATAACTGCAACAATTGCTATTGCAGTTGAAGAAACAATTTGACTATGATTTAATTACCACAACAATAAACGCAGAGAGTTGAAAAGCCTTAACTGCTCATCTTTTACTGACAGTGGAAAGAAGATTCCATTGTCGCGAGTATGACTTCCTGCTCGGTTCATAATTTGTGTTATTCAGAAATGTACAGACAGCAGATAATGGGCATGCGACTCATTTCATCACCGATATTAATAAATCAGACTGATGGAGTTCACTTTACTCTGACAGACTACACTTTTCTCCCTAAATGAACCCACATCAGCGCTGTTGGAGTTGAACATTAAAATTAAAATTGAACATTTTACTGTTGCACATGGGGCAGGAGGTGCCCATAAAGGAGATCATAAGTCACCATCGTCCACTCACCCTCCTCGTTCAACACACACACACGCACACATACACACGCATACACACGCACACATGCATACAAGCACACACACACACATGCATACAAGCACACACACACACATGCACACACACACAGGGGTGCAGATCAATTTCAGGATTCCATGCAGACTTCTGATCTTAAATTTTGAATTATTTAGTAATTAGTATGCCAGCCACTTATCTCTTCAGGAATGTCTGACAAAGCCATGAGCTACACGTCCTGACTGCATGTGTTCTTTCTGAAAACATCTTACTGTGGTCCCCATTTAGGAGTGAGCCAGTGTATTCTATAACTCTGTATGAGGCTGAAAAATAAGCCCTTTGTAATGGATAGAATAAAAAAAAAAAAAAGCACACAGCCCTCCTGCGACAGAGACTCGCAGATAACTCAGGAGTCTGGAGACAAGTCACTTTCTGAAAGCACAGGCATTACAGCCCAGACATGGCGCTGCATGGATCTGGAAGGCCTGCGGTGGGCTGGGTGGAGCAGGCCAAGCTTCATTTAGTTTCCCCAGGTTCCACTGCATTGGAGCCCCTCTCTACCCAGGCCACGTGGCTTCAGGCTAATGTTGGTGACACGCCGGGGGTTTTGGGTGACTTATGGTGCGCCCTGCTGGCCATATGGGCACCGGAAACAGCACCCCTTGTGTGCATATCCTGCTGCGGCAGCACTGCAGCATAAGAGCTATAGAACCGGCGCTCCATTCCAAGGTTATACGCCCAATGCCCGGATGGGGCTCTAGCATTGTACCCATGAGCGGTGCACTTTAAACTGAACTGCTTCGCTGACTGTCCACCTGCACAAACAGGCTGTTTTCACAGTAAAGCAAACGGTGCAAGTTGTGCCGGATAAGAGCATCTGTTAAATGTGTAAACATGCGAATCCTTTGGCCATGTGTTCATTCTGTAGGAGTATCATATTGGACGTGTAATTGACAGCATACAGTTAGGGGTCATTATATAAAAGATAATGTACAGTGTAAGATAATGTGAACTACTGTCCATTTAGAAGGTAACGTGAGGGGTCTTAATTATCCTCATGGACCTCTTTTTTGACACAACTGGCATGCTTGTTGTGCATTATCCCACTTACTGTGTATGGCAAATACTTTGGAATTGCCTGCCCCATAATAAAATGAAATAACATAAAATAAAATAGCACAGTAAAAAAAAAAAAATAGTTTTGAGTTTTTTTAGTTTTTTTATTATTATAGGACACACAGATAGCTTACAACCTTTTTATTTTATTTTTATATTACATAGTTCTCACTATTTACAAATATTAAACTGGACACTTGGGATGCAGACAGCCAGATTTTGAGTGTTAGCTGTTAACACGATCAGCCTTTTCCATTTACCTTTCTTACAAAGCTTTAAATGTTACCTTGGTTACCGGCAGGAGAGAACACTTTCTGAGTGCAGTACTTGGCTATGCTGTGTGAGGGCTCTTATAGTCAGTGCAAAACAGTGCTCATTATGCAGCAGTTGTTATACAGAAATAGTAGACACTCATTAACCAATCAGAATTCAGTATCCAACAAAGTGATGTTCATTGAACAAATTGGATTTTTTTTTTTTTTTTGGGCTAAACTGACTGAATGTAACATTGGTCAGATTCTTTGCAATTTTCACTGTTTGCTATTTCAATTCATAAGTGAATAAATTGACAATCACAGGTGTCCACAGTCAGGAACCAGAGTAAATAATAATGATGTCATGCACACAGAAAACATGTTGTGCTGCTGTTTGGAGAAGTCACATTTATTCATATTACCATCATTAACGATGTGGTGTTTTTGAAACCTCTCCCATCTCCAGTACCCCCAGATCTCTGGCCTGCTCACCGCTGTTGCTCAGCAATCCCCCACTAATTACCCACATTGTTTTCCTGCAATTTTCCCTGGTGATGGATTCATTAAAACATGCATACAATGGCAGTCAAGCACAGACGTAAGGCTGTAAGAAAACAGCCAATGAGGGAGGACACACACACACACACACACAAGCACACACACATACACACGCGCTCACACATTCTTCCGCATGGACACACACATAGACACACACACACACACACACACATACACCAGCATGTAAGAAACTGTGCGGCTTTAATAGTTTGTGACTTGATTAAATGTCTTTATAAATGAAATATGAAGTTCTGTGTGGAAGGTGCAGAAGCGCCACCCGTCTCCCTCCAGTCAATCTGAGTTCTAAAATTCATGCAGTAATTCTCTTCCTGTTGTGTGAACTGATGGATTTCAGGAACTGAGCGTACTGAGTTTTGAGCTTGTTCAGATAATGGGGGAGACTTCGGGTGATAGATAGACAGCCTCATATTCTGGGCCACTCCACACGCAAGCCTGTCTTAAAAAGCACACTTCAGAGCTATAAACCCGCCCACTTTTCAGGACCAGTAGGCTGAACCAGCCAATGGGCTGAACCAACCGATCACGTCGACTCACAGAAGGCGGGGCTAATGTGAATGCAGCGATTCAAAAAAGCACTTTTGTGAACAATAACCCCCGAAAATCTCAGTAAGTGTTTATACAAAAATTATTTGATGAGTCACAGAGGCGTGTTGTTACAAAAAATGTTTCCTTTTCCATTTAATGCAGTGGTGTGCCATATTTTTTTTTTTTTTAAATGGGCTGGTGTGGGTGCAGGTTTTTGTTTTAACCTCGGACTATGGCACCTGCTTCAACTAATTAGCTTATCACAGTCTTCAATCAAAGCCTTGATAAGCTGAATCAGGTGTTGTAGTGCTGGCGAAAACAAAAAATCAGCACCCAGACCAGCACATTTTGGATAAGGCTCACCAAACCTCACCTTCCTTATCATTTCATTTTCACTACACAGTGAGCAAAAGCAGAATTTTGTAGAACTTCTAGAGGGGCGGGAAATCCAAGCTGAGCGATGTTTTGGCATGAACGGACTAGGTTAACCCCAATTCAGCTCAGGTTTTACCTGGCTATGTCCTTGTCAGCTACAAAACTTTAACTTGTCAACCCGAAATGTAGCCGGCTTCTCACCTGAATGCCCAGATGGCATTTTCAGTGACACCAACAAAAACGTTCGCCAGGTAGATTCAACAGGCAATCATGGTTCTCCCTGGGGGTTTGCCAGTCAGGTTGCAGTCCCAGGCGGCTGCCTTCTCCACATCTTCTGTTCCTGACACATCCTTGGAGGATCTTCTTAAAGTGGCTTGACTCACACGTAGGGGAACATAGGAGCAGTTTTCACCGTTTCTTTTTTTTCACTCACAGAAGATGCTTCTCGGGTTAAAGCAGGCCTTCCTGCATTGCCTATCGCTGAGCGTTGATTGGCACCTCAAAGACGTTATCGGAGTAATCCGTCTTTGACGGGGTGCGGACGGTGTCCGGAGATTTTCCACGGGCAAGATCCGTGGAAATTTAACCCACTCGCAGGCCCAGAGCACATTCAGATCTGAATAATAAAAAAAAAAGTCTATTTTTTTTTTTCAAAACTTGAAAAGCTTTCATCTATTTTCCCTTGTGATTGACGTACTTAGACCCTTAAAAAGCATATTTGCCTTATATCGCCCGTCTTTCTCCGCAGACAGTTGGGCACCAGCGTGAGCCAAATCGTGTAGAGCTCATACACAGCCGGTGTTTTTGTTAATTCAGAAAATGCTAAGCAGCGAGTACATTATGGATGAGCATATTTCTTTTTATCTTTATATCAGTTTTTTTTTTCTTTTGTAGCCACAGACAATACAAATAAATATATAAATAAATAATTCTGGCATTGTAAATCAGTTTGAGCAGTATGAAAACTGTGTTTCTTTATGCGAATATGCTGTATAATGAAAGAAGATGAATAATAAGAAGAAACAATATTTTGACAGATGTGACCAGTGTGTTTCCTTTCTTCCAGTTGCCGCACACAAACACAATTATGGGTTAGCCGTGCTTAGAGGGAAAATCGGGAGAGAGAGAGAGAGCAAGGCTTAGGGCTGCCTGTCAGAAACCTTTAATACATTGTTCTCGGGTTCAACAGTGAATGGCTCCAGCCAAGGCCAATTTGTCTTGAAGTTCTAGTATCTGTCCGAGGTACTCCTGGGGGGAAAGACAAATTAAACCTACATCCGACGTTTGCAGTGCTAATAAATTCTCACTCAATTCTGAATTCTAGTTGTATTTCGAGAGGTTACATATTTTATACCGGTGATCTGGTAACAACATTCTCCTCTCCCAGTTAACTTCCACCCTCCTCCTAAATGTATTAATTTTAACTCATTCTCTGAATTGACTGAAATGAAATGGAATCGGTCCCGCGTTGGCTTCCGGTATGGTGTATCCGAAATTGGGGTGGTTCATCTCCCTCTTTAGGAAATCACATTCCATGCATGCTCATCGCAGAGCAGTTTGTTTCTGTTTCAGATCTTGGGCTTGCTCTTCTAGCAGATCATGGACTTGAAATGAGTAACGATAGCTACTCATTTCTCACATGCATATATATATAAATAATATATATGTAATTTTTTTTTTCACTGCTCAGTTGGAAGATAGGTAGTCTGCTCCATCGACCAAGGCTGCCTCAGGCCTTCTCTACACCACAGACAGATATCAATCCCCTCTCGTGTCCCTGCAAAGTCTCAATCTTCCAGAAATTAAAATAAAAATGCCCATAAAAGCTTTCCCTCAGCCAGCTGGACATTTAATCACTAAATGTAGCCGGAGTGAGTACAACCTGCCTTGTCTGAACTGGCAGGTCCACTGGAATCTGCCAGTCTGACTGGTCAGGTTTCGCTGACTCTGTCACTCGGCCTACTCCATCGAAATGCCCCATCCTGTCTATGGAATTTTCGGCTACGGTCCAACTGTATTCAAACTAAATTCTGATGTACCTTCACCAGTGGTAAATTGGCAGTTGTTATTTTTGTGTAATATACCGTTAGTTTTGGTCATTTTCATTGCCAGGGCCCTGTTCTGACAGTATTCCTCCTGCAGATAAAGGCTTTACAGAAGATTTTGTTCAGGGAATGGACAGGGTATCTTAATTTGATTTATTCCTAATGTGATGCGATTACAGGGCATTTAAATTTTCTGAAACATTCACTTACTGGATGATATACATGTAAAAAATTAAATAAAATGATTTTGTATTTATATGTATGCAAACATGGAGAAGCCCATCATGAGACCAACGATTTATTGATTTTAGAACAAAGGACACTAAACTGAATATTTATCTGAAATGTAATAATACATTACAAATATACCCTTTGCACTTTCTCTCTCTGTCTCTCTCGCTCTCTCTCTTTCTCAGCACTGCCCTCTGCTGAACAAAGAAACAACAGGTTTAGCCGCGAGCTTCATTGAGGAGACTGTCGGTTGTTGAATAAAATGTGATGATAAAAGGATTTTTCATCTTTCAAATTTCGGGGTTGGCACTGTACCTCTCAGAGGGAGAGAGACACCCTGACGGGCACTGCGTGGGTGTGAAAAATTTGCCACTTGAACTGCCGTCCAGTCTACACCAGACTACAGTCTTCAATGAGCGTAAAAAACTACCTCATGAAAGACATGGAATAAATATATTAAAATGCCTCTGACTGGAAAGTGGGCATTTTCCCTACGGGATAAATAAAATAAAAATAAAAAAGAGCCAAAATAAATATCAATTATGACTTCTTCTTTATCCCAACTGCAGTACTGATAATATTCTAATAATATGATGTTTCAAAACACAGCGACGACAGAGGGCGAGAGAGAGAGAGAGGGAGAGAGAGAGAGAGAGAGAGTTAAGGGACATACCTATGCAAATGAACCGACTTCTGAGGTTTTCAGTGGAGGTTAGTAATGAGCTGGGGACTGGCACAGGGAATTGTTATGTGTTTGAAATGCTAATTAGGTAAGGATGAGAAAATTACAGATGTGTCACGGCAAAAAAAAAAAAAAAAAATGAAGGAGGCACTGGCACTCATCGCGCTGGTATAAAGACACAGAAGAAGAGAGCAGAGCAGCGGGTGAAATGAACTGAAGGAGACGGTTCGACGCGCATCTTTCGCCGCGTTTCCGACTTCACAGATGCTAAGTTAATGCGTCACGTTAAAACTGATCAGAACACAGAGCTCGGGGATTCAGTTTTACTTACAGATTTAAAACCCTTCCTGGTAAAAAATAAATAAATAAATAAACAAATAAAAAAACAGCCTGTATGCAGAACCAATCACAGCGCATTGAATCGCTGATTGGTTTTCAAAACGAGAGTGACACATATGAAAATTCATTGCAAACCTGTGGAAATTGGCAGCGCGGAGCAGCAAGTTTGTCTTGCATTTCGTTTCTACGTATGTGCACGTGTGTGTGCGCGCGTATGCGTGTATGCATGTGTATGGGAAACTTTGTGTCTGGGCATGCATGTGCGTGTCTGTGTGTGTGTCCGTGTGTATCCGTGTGTGTGTGTGTGTGTGTGCAGGGTTGTACGTCTCTTATTATGTGTAAGCAAAAACTAGGATGTATCGAACTTCAGCCAGTTATGATTACTGCTGCACTTTGCAGCTGCTTGTTATGCACTTTTATTATTGGCTTATTTCAAGTCGTTCCATTTACTACAGCATTTGCACTTGACCGAGCCACTTCTATTTTACACTTTACAGCTACACTGCATTATTACTGCTATATTCTGTCATACTGAAGGCAAAGATAAAGGCAAATTTATGTGCTTACGCTTATACATAAGTCATTGCATTTCCCTCATATCCCCCGCCATTAGTTCACTGCTCAAATACAAAGGGTTGTAAAAAAAAAACAACAATTCAAATTTAGTAACTAGGATGAAGGAACATATTTTAAAAATGGTGAGATCAGGCCTCTGTGCGCTGGAAGTCGGCAGCACATTAAACTTTATGCATTTGAAATGCTGCCTCTGGCATGCGGCTGCTTCACACCCTACGACGGACCCGTAAATTAATTCCATAAAGCAACCACGGAAATAACCAAACTTGTACAGCCCTTCTGTGAATTTGGTGAATTGGGCGGTGGTGTAGTATAGTGGGTGAGGAGCTGGTATTGTAACCTAAAGGTCACAGGTTTGATTCCGAGGTAGGACACTGCCGTTGTACCCTTGAGTAAGGTACTTAACTTGCGTTGCTTCAGTATATGTCCAGCTGTATATAAATGGATGCAATGTAAATGATATGTAGAACTTGTGTAAGTCGCTCTGGATAAGAGTGTCTGATAAATTCCTGTAATGTAATGCAATGGTGTAGAGACTACGGGCCCTATGTTGGAGACAGCACAAGGGCAAATGTGCCTGGGCACAAGTGTCGCCTATAACTGCGGGAGATGCCCCCAAAAAAGCGAGGCAGAACCGAAACATGACCCACACATTGCGTTTATGGTACACTGACCTTTCGTAGGCAGGGGCTCAGCCCAAAGTGGGGGGTGAACAGTGTACCCTCACTTCCCAGAGCCTCAGAGTGAAGGTGGCGTTGCCAGATGCCCTGCTTTTCGACCGGAATGTTCCAGTTTTAAAAAAATGATTTGACAGGTCCGGTTTATAGCCATGACCAGGGGGGCGGGGGGGCGGGGGGTAATTGAGTGATTGATTATAAAAATGTACAGTTGGTGGTTTATAATGAATGCTGGTCTGAACCACCACCTACGACCCGTCCCGACGGCCGCCCCGTCGGCCATCAGCCCCGTTTCGGCAGCTCCCCGTCGGTGATTAGCGGTGCATGTAGCCCAGTTTTGACAAATTGTAAATCTGGCGATCCTCAGGGCAGGCAGGCTGGGTGACAGCGAGGCCCCTCCCACTTCACCACTCAACAAGCAGTGGTCAGTGGTAACTGGCAGAGCAATTAGATGAAGCCTACCCACTCCATCTCTCCCCGCTGGGGAACTTTTATTTTTACCTCATGTGTGTGCTATTTGTGGGGTTCAGGCCTGGTTGTTGCTATTTTTCTGCTACTCAGCAATGCATCTTTGTGACAGTCTTCTGTAAAAAAAATTTTTTTAAGTTCTATACAAGAAACATTTATTTTATTTTGATTTGATCATGACAATTGCTATGAACGCATGGACATGCAACACAGATGTGAAATATTTTGTCTGTTTTAATAAGACAATTGTGTTCAGCTATTCAGTCCAATGTTAGCTATTTAGGTTGAAAGTGAGCGACCCAAGGAACTTTGGAGATTGGCTCCACGCCCATCAAATAGTTTAAACTGTAGTTTTACTTGTTTGAGTGTATGCAGGTTCACTGGCTCTTGTTATGCAATATTTTAAACTGTCACTGCTGTCGAATGGAGGACATAATGGGATGTGGTATGAGATGACACCACAGAGTGGGCCTTTGCAAGTAGAAAAACTCCTTCCAGAAGTTTTCTGAGAAACAAGGATCCCCCCCCCCCCACTCTTGGGTGTCATTGGCTCTACGCGCACGCAGTCATGTGCAACATCAGATCACGCTATCGTTCATGTGAATCATTAAGGAGTCCACATATCCGCGTATCCAAATACATACAAGCAGTTTGTGCTGCAGGGTGACACGTGTGTTCGCAAATTATCCAGGGTCTAACCCACGTCTTTTTTACCTTTGCCAAATCATTATTTGAGGAGGAGTGCTCCCCTGGACTGGTGGCTGTTATGGGACAGTGACTATCCATTAAAAATGTGACTACTTATGACGTACATCGAGCCCAGAACACACCGCAAACTTAGTTTTAATGATTTGTTTGCAGGGCAAGCCAATGTTTAAGTGAACCTTATTGGACGTTAAAAATGTGTTTCAGATGTTTGGATGGGTTGGGTGGGACATTACAATATAACCATCCACTCAGTCAATGCATTCTTTGTGTCTTGCTGTGCTCTACTCAACAAAGCCATACACCATAGATATGACATTGAGCTCAAAGAGGACACATTACTAGACTTCATACAGAGATATTTTTGGATGATATATCTCTCATCTTTACAGGCGCTCATGAGGAATTGATTACATTCTCTGATTGTCTGAACTCTATGAATGAACATTTGAGTTTTACCAAGAACTATGATGAATCTAAAATCAACTGCCTTGATGTACTGATAATCAAAGTTCAGTTTAATTGTCTAAAATTATTCTCGCTCTCTGCTCTGATGTGTGGCTAGATTATTGCACAAAATGGCTGCCATTCATCACCCAGGTGGGTTCTGCACATTGCTGGTAGTTGTTTTTTTTTTTTTTTTAATAAATTAAAAACAAAAATGGTACAACATTGATTTGGACCTCAATTAAAAACATATTTTCAAACATTCCCCTCATCTAGAATTTAAAAGGCCACCAGAAGCGAGTGACGTTGGGATAAAAGCAAACCTACAGTGCTCACCTGAGAAAAACAATAAATAATAAAAATGACATTATACCAGAGGGAATCTATAGAGAGTGGGCAACGTGCTCAGTGTAATTTCACTTACAAATGTGATTCATTCGTCAATCCCCATACAACACAGTGATTTAAAATCAAAGGATTCATTATGTGTACATCCAATACAATGATGCACTTTATATGCTGAGGTGTCCTCGTGGTCTATCTCGTGTAGGAAAAACAAACAGATGCCTTAAGCCTGGAATCAGTGAACATTGAAGCAGTATACAGACAGAGGGTAGGACAAGCTCTGTCACAACACATTTTATCCAAGCAGGACATCCGATTAGCTCTTGCAGATATATCTGCATTGAACAAAAAAAAAAGCATAAGTCACAGAGGGGTTGAATACATTAACAAAACCATACTCCTTCTTCTGGATCTATTGACTGGGAATACTGAATCCCTTCGGCCCGAATGACAAATTTTATTTGAAACCTTTTTTTATTAGTTATTCATTTGAACACATGCATTCTCTTAGCTCATGTGAACATATGAACTCCACTTTTTTGGTGCCAATGGGTTGTGTGTCTGGCAGAGTGAAATGAACAATACAGAATCTTTTTTTTTTTTTTTTTCACTCAGATGTTGTGGTGTCATATTAAAACTATATTTGTATCTTTAGATTTGTACCTGCATTTATATTTGTATTTCCAAATCTCAAGTCTAAATGAGTTTTTTCTATATTGTTACATTTTAGGGGTCACGGGGGAATCTTATTCCTAACATACCACATGTTGTTTGATGAATAGATTATGGTGAATATTAGTATTATTGTATAATCTGTATCTGTATCCTAACAGGTGATGATGTGGACACTAAAATACACTGGGAAGGAACATACATTATGTCGTATTGATCAATTTGCTGCATCAGGAAATGATGTCATCAATTTGTCTTGTAAATTGACGTTTGTTCTGTCTATGACTAATACCCTATGAACTGGAACATTGCACAAACGGTTAAATAACCTGGAAGCATTAAAAGCGGCTACAAGATATCGGCTAGGACGAGCATGCGATTTTTGTCGTTCTGCTTTGAAAAACTGGAGCCCACAGAGAACTTACAAGCTTCCTACACAGCGTAACTGTCGAAGAGTACTTCAGTTCTACGCGGAGACTTCAATCAAGGAGCAGCTGAGAAGCTTTAATGCAGGATATCACAGAGAGAAATACAACGTCTGCGGATCTGTGCGCATCTCTGAAAATCGGATGTTTATTCAGCAGGTTTTATAGCCCCTAGACGGACAGAGATACTTAAGGTTTTTGCAAAGCGATAAGGAACGATAATAGTTATTTCTGTAAGGGAACTAATTGAACATGGGAGGCTACATATTTGGAAGCACGCCCAGACTATATGTCGGGCAGCCCAGAAACTACGATATCGCGCAAAACATAAAGATATACACTTGAAATAAGTCATCTTTGTAATTTTCCACAAGAGAAAAGAAGAGTGTGTTAAAGTCTTCTAAACAGTAACAAAGAGCGACAGTTTGGTTTTGAACAGATCATAGCACCAGGCCCACAATGACTCCCTCATCAAATCTGTGTAAATACCACTGAATTTGACCTGAAGCGTGCCTTCTCCTTTCACACTTTGCGTTGTTCTTTTATACATTTGCTGTCATAATCTGCTGATTTATCGCAAAGGACCCCTCTGTGCACTGAGCCTGAATACTGACCGCAGTTATCAGACAACATGCACATGGTAAGTCAAGGGTGCTGGAATCAGTCCTGTTGTCAGTGTTCAATTACAGAAAAGATGAAATGTGCTTTTTTAAGAACACATTAATGTAAGGTTACATACCTTTAAAATAATTACAGCAGCACAGCATCCGCAACGTCCACATATTATTTTGTTGCACAGTATCCTTTCATTTCATAGAGTTCTTTTTTTTTGTTTTGTTTTGTTTTGTTACCGAAACAAAACGGGTTAGGTTCCTTGTTGAAAGGAACAACAGCAGCACACTGGCTGTCAATTTATCAGAAAAACCTTTCAGTCACAACTAAGCATTATACCCCACTGCCTCCCCTTACTGTGATATGAAGACCACTGGCCACTGAGAGAGGTCTGCAGAGTTCTGGGTTGGCGTGGTAACATTTTATTTTTAACATTTAATGCTAAACTGGAAGATTTCAGCTCGTAAAGAAGCCACTTTTGGATGGAAAACGTGTCATAATAAGTGCAATTTACTATGTTTAGGATCTCTTCACTATTCAGTAAACCACCGAGATACATAGGGAAAATATCTAACTTGTATTTATTTATTTATTTATGTACAGTATTTATATATTTATGTTTTTATCTCTTTACTTGCTGGCTCAGAGCTCAGCTGCTAAACCGCAGGGCTGGAATAAATTAAACGTAAATAGCACGTCCACGCCCTAATCCTTCTAACCGAAGCAAAGTTTGGGCGTACTGCGAACCCGAGTCTGATAATTGGTCTTCGGAGGCTTTGGTGGGCTAGACCGGAAAGACGTGGGGATCCGACAGCTTTCGACGCGCCGGCTCCTCCGCGAGAAAGGTCGCTGAGCGGCGGACGGGCTCGACGATCTGAAGAAACGTCAGCTTGTGCGCCATGGAAACGTGCGCTGCTATCCACTGACTACCGGCCTCTCTGTCAAGCAAGGCTGCTATAATTGGTCGTGGGCAGGGATGGTCAACATTTCAAGTACATACATTCGCTTGTGTGTATTTCATGTGTGATTAAGGGTATTACATCTCCTTTTTATACTTTATACTTCACTGGCAAAGCAATCTGTATCTCCAAGATTTAGACGGTAGCCCCTACCGTTATTGCGTAAATAAATATATTTTTAAGTATATTTTTTTACTGAAGTAAATGCACTCTTTATGTTTTAGGATGATGCTAAATTACAATAAAAGTGACATTTGCTGTGTTACAAAGGACACTGTTGGGTGTACTTACATAAATATATTGCCTTACAGTAAAGCATATTGCAACTATATGAAAATATATTTTACGGTAATGTATGTGATAGTTCAAGTATTACCTGACTGCTCTGAAATCACACAGAAAGCTAATTGGCCACCACCTGCATCCTATTATAGTGATTCTGATTAGCTCATAATGAGAGCATCTACAAAAAACATTTCTGTAGGATTCCTCTGCAAAGAACAAGCAACGAGGAATTTTCAAAAAAGGTTCAGAGATTAAGGTATGGACAGACCCAAGTCAGATGGTGGGTATAAAACAATACCAAAGGACTTAAACATCCATTGGAACACAGTCCAAACCATTATTAGGAAGTGGAAGGCATGGGGCACTACCAATATATTGCCTAGATCTGGCCCGCCATCTAAAATGGATATCTGAGCAAGGAGGAGATTGAGCAGAGAGGCAATCGAGAGGTCAATGGCAACTTTGAATGCATGCATTCATGGCAAAGACTGGACAGTGTGTGCATGTTCTGGCCACAATTCTGGCCTGTAGGGCAGGGTGGCAAGAAGGAAACCCCTACTTAAAAAAAGCCATTATTGAGTGTACTTTGACCCATGCAAAAAACACACACTCAAGCAATTATGGAAAATGTTTTATGATCTGATGAAACAAACAAAAAAAAAGTTATGTTTTATGCAAAAACCCAATGCTGTACATCACGCAGAGAACAGAATCCCTACGTTGCGGCATGGCAGTGGCAGTAGGTTTCATTGTATTCCGCGGCGAAGAAGGGGGGGTGGGGGTGGATGTGGGTAGAGATTGTGATCGCAGGCTGCTAAAAAAAAAAAGACTAAATTTATGATGATGGGATGTGACCGCAAACGCCACGGCTGCATTCTTCTCTTCGCTCGAGGCGTGGGCAGGAAAAGCAGTCGAGGCTCAGCGGGAAACGCTGCATATAGCGTTACAGCGAATTCCATTCCGCTCCTATCAGCGGCCTCACACCTCGAAATAACACGCAGGGCTCTCCCGCGCTCGGCTCACGCCGGGCCTCTCGCTCTCGCCGAGCGCGGTCCGTGTTCAGGCTTCGATTTTACGGCTTTGACCGCCCCGGCCTTTCGACGGCCCGGCCCTGACCTGCTGCAGCCTCATTTGCGCTGCTAAATAATGGATGCGGAGGAGGCTCGGAGGCTTGCTGCGTGACGCAGTTCTAATGGATTAGAACATCGGTGGAGGCCTGGCCTGGACTGGACTCTGTTCTTTCAGATTTGATTTTATAGCTCTGTTCTTAGCGCCATCGGTTCAGCATTTAAGAGCTGGCAGAGTGAATGTTCCAAACCGTGAAAGGAGCTATAACAATAATAATAATAAAAATAATAATAATAATTAAATCCATCAAAATTTTAAGAGCCACTGAAAGTATATCAATTATTTTATTTTATTTTACTTTTTTTTTGTTTGTGCTCTGTTTCCTGGACAGTAGAGGGCACCATCCAAAGTCTTACGCTGTGCTTATAGCCATAGGTTTGAAAGATTGGGATGTATTTCCCATGAATAAAAAAATACAACACGTAGCTTTTTTTTTATATATATAAGTAAGCCTCCCTCCCCCCAAAAAATGGCGTAGGACTTGCTCTGAGTGGGTCAGTCGGCTCATTTTTGTGACGCTCTGCAGTCCTGCCATTTCAGCACTTTTCTTCTCCTTCTCCCTTTAGAGCGTCCTGGCGGCAGCCGTAAGGACCCTCGCACGCACATCAATCAACGTCGATGTCTCTCGCCGAGAAGGAGCCGGCGGCGAATTCAGCAGGAGCAGGAAACTCTGCGTAGCAAAGCCGCCAGACATCACCCTTTCTTTTGAGTTTGTTATTAGCGCCGTTGAACAACAAAGCACTGGGCAAAATTGGGCAGGATCGTTACGTCGATGTACTGTTGCTAAGGTGTCACAGCCGTTACCTGGATATGCGTGCAGCTGTGTATGTGGGCGGGGACACTGACGCGGGCCATTAGCTGCATTTCCGTTCGCTGACCTCAGCTGTGGGTCAGCTGCACCTGAGGCCGGCCGGAGGCAATGACACAGCAAACTGGCAAGAGCTGACAGCATGTTAGCCAGCACCAGGTACAGTAACAGGTGTGTCATCGCAAGTAGGCAGGAGCAAGTAATGTTTCTTACAGCTGTGTGCGTGTGGACAGTGTGTATGGCAGCATAGCGGCGAGCGCAAACAATGCTAACTTCCTTGTTTGCGTGTTTGTTGTTGTGCGGGTGAGGGCATAGCTTTTAAAGCAATTAAAATGCTAAGTGCTTTACCTTGCACAAGACAGTGTGGCTGTTAAATTTAAAATACAATAAAAAAAACAAACAAACAAAAAAAACTTATTTGTGTGCTCTCAGTTTTATGATGGCGTAGCTCTCAGAAGTAACAGCACCAACTGTTTGTATTGTGTTTACCCAGCGAATAGATAAGTTAATAAGATAGCATAGCTATTGATAAAAATCTAGCCTCTTATCTGTTTATAGTTTCTAGGACGGTAAAATGCCATAGTTTTGAGAAAAATAACACCAAATGTTTCCTACTTATTCTGTATAAGATAGCAAAGCACAGCATTAAGCAGGAAAAAATAAAATAATTATAATAAATACCCTTTGCAACTTATCTGGTTGGAAATAAAATGGCTACATTCTCTGTAATGGGGATACTATCCATGTGAGTGTTTACCCTGAATGAACTAGCCGTGAAATAAACATTGACTAGATGAGAATCCAGGTTTGGAGTCAAACATTTGTCCGTTCCTGCAAATGTTCTGCAAGGACCAAAATGAACACATCAAAGGAAGCGTACAAAAATAATATAACACTTTTTTTTCAATAATTGGAGGTCAACGTTAAGGACAAATGTTGAATAAATCCAACTCACACTTTCTCTGTGACTTTGGCTCCCAGTCAAATACAAGTGTTAGTTTTGTTCCTTGCTAACTCAAGTTTTCCAGTTCATTAATCACCAAATTTGAATTGCCAAACGGTGTATATGTGAACAAAAACCCAAACAGAAACAAAAAAAAAGAAATATAGAGAAAAGAATCTGACCTTCACTGGCATTTCAAAGTTGGACACACTTCTATTGAATTCAAGTTGAAGCTTTTTGATGTATACATCTCGAGTCTGTGAGAACTGAGTTCAAGCGTCTTCATTGATCCTTGATGTTGTTTAACGATGGCACAGCGGGTAGCCCGAGGTCTGTGCGGCCGAACCGAGCGGGTGGTGAGGAAGACCACGGCTCCTGCTCTTCGGCAGCGGCGGTCAGATGGCCGGCGCACGTCTTCGATCAGAATCACGCGAATCAGAAGCACCTACCGGCCATTTTAATCCCGCTGTTAATTTATGCGTAATCTCGGGCAGGAAGCGAGTGGGAGCACCAGGACAGCTTTTGGTCAGGTGTACTTTGTCCTGGGCAACAAGCAACAAGGCCTCGGCTGCTGAGGGACTACTAACCCAACTAACCCCCCCCCCCCCGCCCCCGGGAACTAAAAAAGGCTACAGTGGAGTTCACAGAGTTCATGGTGATTTTATTCATTTATATTTGAGCCCTACATCAGCTTTTGCGTCTCAGTGTCAATAGTGATCATGGAGTGGTTATGTATTTATTTATTTACTTATACACCGATGAGGATAATGTAACGGTTTGTGGGCCTGATTTAACATTCATTTATTTTTTGAAATTGAATGTTTCTGAATAATTATTTGCCACGTCTAAACTGTGATTAAAATGGTGATTTTCAATAAATTACTGTATGGAAAATGGCTGTGCAAAATTGTTTTGAAACATCAGGACTCTTATCGATTTGCTTATTCATCTGTGCAAAATGACAGACATTTTACAATGCTCGTCTTTATTGTTGCAGATCCTGTTTAAAATCGGAGTCCCAGTCGAATGCAATTATGAGCATCTTGCCAACGTGATGCAGCAGTCAGACTGTGAATAAATGAAAGGATTCAGCAGGAAGTCCTCACAGTGTCGTACTGCCATTGGCTCTGAGATTTAGCAGACATTCCTCTCAGGCTACCAGATGTGAAGAGTGGACAGCAATGAGGAAAGAGCTCAGCTCACTGGGTGTGATAGAAGACCGAATTCATTTAGGTTTAAAAGAAGACTACAGAATCCTAACAACAACAACATGAAGACAATGTATCTGTTAATTAAATTACAGGCATTTAGCAGACACTCTTATCCAGAGAGACGTACACAACTTTTTACATAGCATTTACTGCACATTGCATCCATTTATACTGGCGGATGTGTACTGAAGCGATGCAGGTTAAGTACCTTGCTCAATTCCCACCAGGGAATTGAACCTGTGACCTTTAGGACCTAAGACCATTTCCTTACCTGTTATACTACACGGTTGTGGTAAGTTTGGTGTCAGTTGCCATGACACCTCATCCACTGAACCCGTAAGAGCACCTGCCACCCGGCGTTACCCCGGTGACGCGGCCACCCTGTGTTACCCGGCAACACGGACATCTCCGCGCGTCTCCTCGTCCGTGGGCACCTCGGCTTCCTGGCACTGGATGAGAGTGAGTCTGCCGGCTTTCCCCTGCTATCGTGCTTTAAAGCAGGCAATCTGTTTCTCATGAATCTCATTAGGCATTATTACGCTCGCAGTGCCATCCCATCCTTCAGGGAATAGCATCAATGGCATTACACGCAGTCTGATATTCAGATATTAGCAGGAATATTGAGGATTTCCAAATACAGCGGCATTGTGTAATCCGTTATATCAAATGAATTCACTCAGCAGGACAAGTGGTGGCATATTGCATTAATATTCTCTTTCATAAAAGGGGTATTAGTCACTGTTAGTCATGCAAAACATGACTAAATCGGAATACTGCAGCAGGAATGCTTGGTTTTATCTTGTGCACGAGCTCAGAAGATTTGCAAGAACAACAGGTTTTCATACATCAGTGAATTGTGAAGGTACATTTCTCTCCCATTATTTTTAATCCTCTTATTGGTGGTTATATAAGGTTGCCGCATTGGATGCTGGGATTAAGTGTTGCTGCCTTATTTTATTGGATTGGCACATGCCTCTGATTAAAATTTCCTATTCCTGATGTTCAAGATTTGTTGTGGTGTTCATCATATTTTGTGGCGGTGTAGTTTCAAAAAAAAAAAAAAATAAATAAATAATGGAGAGAATATTTTACACTGAAAAGGAAACATGCAGACATATTCTTCCTATCCATCAGGATGCGGTTGACTAGAATGACAAGAAACTCCACAACGAATGTACAAACAGTAGTTTATCTGGAGTAAGCGGTTATACACCTATACAAATAACTACCAGTGGAACTATATAGACCAAAATTATTTTGCTGAGATAAAAATTCAATATTTTGAGTTTTACTGACTGCAGTTTGAATTCCATTCTGAATTTGTTATGTATTGAAACATACTCAAAGAGAGGTTATGCATGTCCAAATCAGGTGCTTCACTGCACAACTTCACAAGACTGGGCAAAAGGCAGGCTTCTGTTTGCTGAATAACTAGCTCTTTTGAAGGAACCATTACAATTTGTTGCATAGCATGCAAAACCCTTTGCAGGGTGATTAGGGTGAACGGCTGTTTCTGTGCTGGGCTACAGCAAATCATGAGATTGGCTTCCGTGTGAAACCACACCCACAAATAATCTTATCACTGCATATCATCATTTCATTGGCTTCCGTGTTAAACCACATCCGCAAATAATTTCATCCAGACAACGGACTGCAGTGTGGTGAATCAGTGCGGGGAGGGTTTGGATTGCTTGATCAAAGAACTAGTAACAAAGCCTAAAAATTGGCCTGAAGAAGAACTATTACTTGACGCGTGTAGCCATCCACTTCATGCGATCCACTGAGGAAACATCTCTGGAGTCAGGGATGCCATTTATTTAGACCTATGAAAGAACTCAAGAAAGTTTTCTTGTCGTTTGTATGTTTGTCGTTTCCAGGAAGCGCTTTCCCGTTTGTCTGTTGAGTCGCCCGACCTGTCGTCGCGTTCCTGCGACTTTCCCACCGCCGGGTTCACGCGTTCGCACGGCAACGGCCAGGAACGGATTTCCGAGGTCTCCTTGGCCAACTGACGCCATTTCACGCACCGCGAGGCCACAGTCAATCTGTCACGCCTTTCATCGCCCTGATAGCAGGGTGACCTCATGTTAAAAGCGGGCCGATAATAGCGCGGGACGTCCGTATTTTAAACGCGGAGATAATGGCCTCGCACTGATAGCGCCTAGCCAGAGGCGTGTTCAGTGAAGTAGAAGCCGAATCAGCCCGTGCTATTCATCAGCTCCTCGGCTTCAAACCGTATAATTCTGCCGTACCGTTATAAACAGCTGGCCGTTGGCTGTCTCTAATTCTGGGTGATTGGCATGATGGTAACAGTGTATTAGGAGAAACAAAGGTACTGTATGTTTATTTTTTAAGAGGCTCAGGCATAGCACTAACAGACAGCCAACTACTAACTAACTTCTTTGTAGCTGTTCCCACAAGAGGTTTTATTATTATTTTTATTATTATTATTCTTATTATTATTATTCATTCCCAACCTAATTTAGAATAGTCAATTATCTTCGCGTGGCGATTTGGGAGAGTGTAGACGTCTATGGTTCTCCTCCGAAAGTTGTGCGATTGGCAGCTGCTTCTTTTCACACCATAGAAACTTGCACGGAGTGGGGTAGGAGGAAGACCTTTCATATGCAGCTTTGACACTCAGACCACGGGCACCCAATCAACCACCAGAGGGTCCCGAAAAGCAATAACCCCACGGACCCCTGACCGACCGAACTCTTGCTGAGATGTGTTTCAGCCGTTGTAGTAGTCTTCAGACCCTGATGAATATCCAAGCTGCATTTCTGCCTGTTTGGGCTCAGCTTGGTTGACCAGAAGTGTAGTCTATTGAAGGAGAGAACTGAGGAAATTAGTGATATTCAAACATCCTTGGAAACACGTGAGAGGTAAAACATTGTGCGATGAGTTGTGTTGCCAAGTCAAATGATGCAAAGTCAAAGTCATGAAAAATCGTGGATGTTCATTTGCCTTACATTTGTTTTCAGTTTATGCAGGAAACAGGAAAGTGTGATTTCCACCTTTCCTGTTGTGACTGTACAAATCCCATTTGCAAAGTGACCTTTCAACCTGAAAATAGAGCTCATTTGTCACTACCAGAAACTGTTCGGAATAGGCTGTTCATTTTCATAACGCGTGTGCAACACGGTACACGCCTAAAGGACAGCTATCATGCTTTTTTTTGATAAATGTGATGTCTGTCTTCGCTGCCCCAATGGGGCGCTGTCACATGCCCTGCCTGACACTGACAGTGGTCACACTGCTCACACAGGGAAACAGGTCACACTGCTAAATGCGAAACGAGTCAAACGTGCTGTTCCCCTGCTCACATGGGGAAGCAGGTGAGAAAGGAGAGAAAACGCTTCTGACTTTGTCGTAGTGAGAAAACAAAAAAGATTAAACACAGCGCTGTTACAAGAAAGAAAAAAAACATGCTTTTTTCCTTGCTTTCATTTTCTTGCTTTGTGCTTGTGTATCGCTTTGTGAGCGCCTGAGCGATTTCAGAGGTTTCACAGTGATGTCTTCCTCAAGCATGCAGTTTTCACTGAAGAAAGTGCAACAGTGTTTGGCCCATGGCTCTGTGAAGCATATCGACTGGGACCGGGGTGCGAACCGGCCCTGCTCACAAGCGTTTTTATAATGAGAGCCTCCCCTCCCAGAGAGCTGGAGCACAGGTCCGACCCCCCCAGATGCCCCCTCTCCCCACCGCCGCCGTCGAGAGGACGTGCGAGCGGGAAAGGCGTTTCGCACGTGGACGCGGTCGCCACGGCGACTCTCCACTGAGGGGTCTCCCGTCACATATAATGATGGCGCGGGGTCCGATCGCCCGGGCGACCGGCCGGCGCCAAGGTCGGACAGCGGGGCCCAATGGGACGCCGCTTCTGCCAAAACCCGCCATTAGAGCCCAGCCAATCGCGACCCAGAGAACATGACTGTAGCTTCCATTTGTATTCCGGAGGTGTGAGCACATCCTGGGCAGGGTACCGTGCCAATGACCGGGGGGAGAGAGAGGGAGGGGGGGGGAGGAGGAGGAGGTTTAAGGCCTCCAAAAATCAGTCAGGGCAGGCAGAGAAGAATCAATTTTAATTAGGCCCATTTAAATCTGTCTGCTCATTTTGAAAGATGGCTATCCGCCTTAGACCGCATGCTAGGCTAATTAATATTTATGCAAAAAAAGAGAAATAAATAAATAAAAGTGGGCTGGTTACTGCCAGCGCTGATGGCTAATTTGGCAGCCCAGCATGTAGGTGTCACTAATATTAATCTGAGACCCGGTGTTGTGTTTTTTATGCATATTTCAGGTATATAATGATAAATGACAGACAGACTATGCCATAGTAGCAAAGTTTACTGTCTTGCTGAGGCATCTGGATGTAAGTTTACTTCGGCTTGTCAGATTATTGCACGGCGCGACACGGATTTGGACTTTTCTTGAATATTTAAAGCTTTACGAAGGACGTTCAACAGCATGAGGCCTTCGTTCCAAGTTTAACAATGCGAAGTTCAGAAAGCCAATTACCGTGACATAAATAATCACCTTTATCCTGCTTCATTGTGCTTTCCGGAACTCTCATCATTGTGAAGTGTGATATGATCAGACGGTACAAAGGTGTTACACGGCACTGTGTGTGTGTGTGTGTGTGAATGTGTTATCTAGGCAAATACTTTTCCAATGAATTAAGTGCTGAAGCTCCTTTTCTCAGAATACAAATGATTCCTTTAAGTCACAGATCAGAAATAAATAATGAAAATGAATACACCAAATTAAATAAATAAATCATTTCACCTGAACTTTAAGTCTTTAAGATGCATCTCTTTTGCATCTACCGATGCTAATCGTGTGGCCATTATCCTTGGGGATATGCTATTAATTTATTTCTGAAATATGCATTTCTATTATGGGCCGTGCATCACTTTTATAAATGAATTCGCCGTGTGTTTTTGGAAGCTTACCGCCGCTCGTATGAACGTGGCCATTAGGGTCTGTTAAGATTAATAGTGTCCTAATGTGCTCGATAACTTCCTCATCCTCGGGGTCTTGTTATAGGTCTACATTAGCACCGCTGCCATTAGCATAGCTTTCAGCTGTACATCAACAAAAAGCACATCTGTGAATCCATGTTCTCCTGAACTAAAAGGCAACCCTGTTCAAACACTTCTTCATGCGTTTTCCTACTGAAGAAACACTCGATCAGACCGCATTTTTTTGTGTGTTTTTTTTTTTTACAAATAAAGGCAGTGTGCACACTCATGAATAATTCCACAGGTATCAGAGGAGTGAAGCAGTCTAATATGGGCAATCTTTTTCTTCTTTTTTTTTTTCCTTTGTAAACGAGCTCGGATCGGTGGTGCAAAACGGTTGATCTGGCTTCTTTTTCATGTGATAAAAACTCGACCGTAGTGAGACGAATTCTCCGGTCTGACCGAACAGACGCGCTGCAGCAACACTGCGTAGGACTCCCCACCGAAAGTTAAACAGTTCCCGAATTACACAAAAGAACAGAAGAGGAAGAGGAAGGACGGTGACCGTGAAGGGGCGTGTTTGTGTCACACGCTGCTCTGTCCTTGTCACGAGCCACAGGCTAGGAAACGATGGCGGCGTCGGCCATGCAGCAGATGCACCGTGAAATGCACCGTCCAAGCGTGCGTTTGCCTCGCGCGCGGGGGGTGGGGGGTACAAGGGGGGGGGCGATGGGGGGGACAAGGAGGACAGGAAGGGGGGTTGGGGGGGGGGGGGGGGGCTGTAATAGGGCAAATCCAGTGTGCTTAATGGTGTTAGACCGCCACAGGATTTATGCCTTTCGCATCAGGGGCTTAAATCAGTGTTCTGAACGACCACCCGTTAAGGATCCCGCGCTCCTGGCTGCGAGGACCGAAATTAACGTTCGCAAAAAGCCATCTACTGCAAGCCTCCGCGGTGCAACACAGCTAAACGCTCAGCGCAGAGTCAACTCACACAGAGCACTTTTAATTCTGCTAGCATGATGAGAGCTTAATTATCCCTGCTGAGTCCTGCTGTGAGCCAGGGTTAGATCAAAAATATAATAATAATTCTGAACATAGTTTCAATGATAAGGTGAAGGAATAAAACATGGTTCCCCAAGAAAGAAAGAATGAAGACTGCCAGCTATCTCTCAAAAGGAAATACCAATTTTATGATCAAACCCAGGCTTTGGACAGCCAAGGCCATCGCATTTCGATGGAATAACATTTTGAAATGCGAATTGTTCAGCTGCTGTAAAAGATGCACACCGCAGTGGATCTGAACATTTCAAAGCCACAGCGTTTAAGGCTCGTGTGTGCCTTCAGAAAAACCGACGGCAGGCTTTATTTAAATGTTCTCACTTAAAGTGCTCGAGGACTCAGAGTATTACAGAGTATTACAAGAACACACTTAACAATGTGCTCTGTGCATTCATCTGACATGTTAAATGGAATATTGACCATTTTAATCGATAGGCATGCAAACGTTACGACCTAAGAATGCACAGTGACAACCACAGGCCATTCTGGACATCACTACCATTATGCATAGGCACGTACGCACGCAAGCACACACACACACACACACACACACACACATACACGCACACACAGATGCAGATACACCCAAACATGCCACACACACACACACACACACACACAGCGCTTACAGTACCGTCCCACAAAAGCACAACGGCGATGACCCTCCTGGAACCCAACCTCCCAGGTCGCTCATGGTGACCCCTGACCCCTGGCGCTACACTACTGCCCTACTGCTACTGAGCCTCGATAAGAGCATCCTGCCACCGTAGGTGCCATTTAACATCACTTTTTTTGTATTTGCAGTGCGGCGTGAAAGGCCATCCTGATTATGATATCTGTTTTAAGCACAAGAAGGGAGTCTTAACGCAGAAAAGAAGATTAATCTTTTCATTAGAAGGCCCTGCATCGAAGCAAGTCTCCTCGAAACAAATCTTCCGTGCCCAGCAGCAGCCAGACAGCTCAAGTTACTGCCTCCCCTCGGCACGTTGTAAATTATAATAATAATATCAAATATTTATTAAATGTATATTTTATTGATGGCCTTTGGTGCTGCTCTCGAGGATTACCACTCCTTTGTTCTGCAAAAACAGAGTCCAAATTGCTGCAATAATGTAAACTCTGTCATGAGATTACAATGCTGAAGTACTCTCTGTTTTCTTGTTCCTAAAGCACTGACCACTGGCCGACTGTACGCTCAACAATAATTTCCAAAACAGCTCCCTACAGCCAAATTTAATTTACTAAGGAGTGGGTCTTATATTCTGGGATGTCCTCCTAAAACCAGGCAATTCATTTTTGTTCCCTGTAAGGGACATGAGTCTCTGGTCTCAATAATCATATATTTTACTATGCCCAACACGCGGGGCATTCCATTAAAATGACATGAATAATATTTTTGAAAATACAATTTTAATGCAACGTGTTTTTTTTATCAGTCAAGACACTTGTGTCAGGTCAAAAAAAGTACTTTGTACTTAAAATGTTCCTGATGTTGTTGCTAATAACAATCATGACAATCACAATGGTAATAATGATCATGACGACAGTGGTACTTTTTATTGTAAGGCATTGTTGCATTGTCTGTGTTAACTCAACATTAGCATTCGGGGTTTATGTGAGTACAAAAAAGACATAAATTCCATCTGTCAGAGTTAATTTAACAGCATAGCCTGTGCATGTGTCTGATGGTATAAATAGGTTTCCGTGGAGAATGCCAGCGTTGACTGTGTCTAGTCAGACGTACACAAGCTATGCCACCGGCCACTTTTCCACCAGCTTTATTCTTTATCATGTCTTGCTTTTGCTTTTTTTTTTTTTAAATATCAGTTCAATATATCACGCCACTACGGGACAAAACCATAAAATATTTATTTCTCCCTCCTATTTATTCCCTCTTGTCTGAAAACAACCAAAGGAAATTCTCGCCCTCCACATACATATTTCATGTTGACAATTTAAGTTTCTCAGTGGGGAAATTCCAAACTTGGCCAGTGAAGAAGGTTTATTTATTTATTTCCTTGTTATGTCGTGTGGTAAGAACTGGAAATGATGGGGGCGTCGAGGCCATGGTTTAACTGACATTCTCCTCTCTGTGCCACCCTTGGGTTGGCACACATCCCCGGTCGTGATGTTGTCATTGCGGATGCATAGAGAGACCGTCACAGTGAAGTTGTGTCGGAGTCATTCGCATAAATTTGGTTGTCTGTGAAACAAGAAAATACATTAGTTCCACATGCTATTCTAAAAGCGCAAGCGCTATGCTAATGTGAGTTGTCTGAGAGGTTGATGCCTTTGCTTGGTTGCACAAATTAGAATTTTTTTTTTTTCAGTTGTGTGCATGCATTCCTCATTTATTTGTTTGTTTGCATTGTTTCTGTTATCCTTTTCAGTCGTTCACATGCACATGGCAGCCCACAATGGGATTAATTATACAGCATGTTGATCCAGTTCTCCTTGTATGTTTTAATGAAAAGCAGGAGATGCCCAAAGTTATCAAAACCCCTCTTACTTACATGGTCTGGGCATGCTATTCATCCCATTTATTATTCTGAAACATCTAGTCGGAGGACTGCGCAGATCACAAGATGTCTACTTGTGTTTCAGCAGACAAGTGACAAGGCTAGATGGGCTAAGAGGCTTGTTCTGGCCATCAGACCTCCTTATGTCATTATGTAAACGATTGAAGGTTTGCTTATTCATCTCCAGAGTGTATTTAATCTGCTGTGCCCTTTCTAACACTGGCAGAGGTTCAACAGTTTCAACCTGACTGGCTTACAAATGAATCACAAAGCAAACTGCAGCACATAGACAATATTTAAAGGAAACCCTTTATGTATCTGACGATAGGGCAGAGTATACTTTTTTTTACCCGCTTCTTTTTTCAGTTCTTTTTCCCAATAAAACACAATTAGCCGTGACTTCCGAAAGGAACAGAATATAGATTGGCGATGCTGACTGCCAGAGGTCTAATCTTTCAAGAAAAGAAGTCGATGTTTTCTCACCTTAAATGAGAATTTTTGCCCAGTTTTGAACGTCTGCCTGAAGAGGCTAGACAACCAGTGCTGTGTAGATTACAGGCTGTAGATTGTAGGGTATTATTACATTGTATACAATGGCTGAATACTCAATTCTGATTGTCTCAGAAGTGTGCATTATTTTTTGCTTGTATGCCCGGCTATGTAGTAGCACTGGGGATAGTTGAATCACCATGCTAAATGAATGAGTATCAATGGCCTGACTCAGTTAAACCATGGACAATGACAAATTATTATTTATTGGTATCATTATTTTTTTTATTTCTCTCTTTATTTTGCTAAAAATGGCTAGAAAGCCAGCAGTTACAATATCATACTTGCTGCAGTGCTAATTGATCTCCAAATCACATCTCACATAAGCAAGCCAGCCTGACTCCACATTGATTTGTCTATCACAGGTACTCCTGTGCCTACTTCAGAACTTCTGAATGTACATTTCCTCAACTCACCAATTGCAAAAATCTGGTAGTCTGGCAAGTCTGTTATTGGACTCACATAAAATCAATTACATTAGCACTGAAAATGTATTGTTCATCACATATAAACTGAAAATATGCCCGTTCTCTTCGTTCTCATTCGCTTGTGTCAATGAGTGTACATTTATTTTTTTTTAATCTGCTATTAAGATCCGCAGATTCAATTCACCGAATAATTGACCACATAACCAAACTACCAAACTGGCCAGGGTTTCGATAAAGGGCATTGATTAGGCATATTTATTTTTTCGTAATGTATTACTGGTGTTATCAATATTTCAGAGTATTTATTTATTTTGTAATCCCCCCCCCAGGCATCAAGATAAAGGAGTGGCAGGCTTCAGGGCGTTAGGAAGTTAATCTAACCTGTCAACGGTGAAGTAAAGCCGTGTCTCACAACTCGGCTGAATCTCCTGTATAAGCATCGCTCCTTTTTTTAAATAAGTGCATATTTTTCATGATAAATCAATCCACACTCCATGTTTCCTTCTGCAGTGAACTGAGTAGCAACTTGGGAATACATGTGCTCCGAGGATATCAATAAGCTACAGTGCAATTAACAGCGTCCCTCTTCTAAAGTTTTTATTTTTAATAAACACTTAAAATGGGTTTTTTTATAAAATAGAATACCCCAGTGAAAATACATGCACATGCATTAATACCTCTTAATGTTGTTTGTGATATTAAGCTTCTCCCACATTTAATCTATCTCTCTCTCTCTCTCTCTGTATATATATATGTGTATATATATATATATATATATATACACACACTCACAAACGAGACTAATGCATAAATAAGTCACATACTCTCATACTCATATTTCACATTTCCATATAGTGTAATTAGGGAAATGTATAAATTAAATATGCATAAATTGAATGTGGTGCACATAAATATGGATATGTAATTATTTTCTCACCCTCAACTGGGGTAAGAAAATAAAACAAAAATCCTTGCAAGCCACTTAAGGATCGAGAGATTTTGTAGGTTAAAGTTGAAAGCAAGTGCAAGCTATGAACCTGCCATAAACCTGCAAGCGCACAAACACACACACACACACACACACACACACTCACAAGCGGTAGAATGAGCCATTTTGTGACACGCACTGAAGACCCTTAGACCCAACTCTTCAGACTGCACCATGGCTGTCTGTACTTCTTAAACTTACTGTCTCTTTTGCTACTATACTTCCAGCCCACCCCACCCCTCCCCCTTCTCCACCTTCACTATATTGGATCACTATGGAAGTAAAAAAAAAAAAAAAAACGGATTTAATTTTGTAATAACTGAAGTATTTGGCAGGCAGCCATCAGCGTCTACCTGAGTCAGCTTCATAAACAAGACTGACATGATAGGTAAGGTGACATGACAGGTGTGTGTATGAGTGTGTGTGTGTGTGTGTGTGTGTTTGCCTGTGGGGGCGGGGGGGGGGGGGGTGAGTTATTGTGGGGTCTAACCTGTAATTACATTTTAGGAGTAAATAACTTACTGCACATCTTCCCATTAAAATTAGACCTTTTTTTAAATGAAAACTGGGGTTCTCTCTCTCTCTCGCTCTCTCTCTCTCTCTCAACAACAACAACAACAACAACAACAATAATAATAATAATCAGCCAATTGAACTTTCTTTGACTGAATAAAGGAGACTAAATTCCTCTCTGATGCCAGCATAGCAGATGAGAGGAGGCGTTTTATTTCATTTACTTCAGACGACAGCATGCATCTCCACAAAGAGGGCATTATAAATAGCAGTCAGTCGGGGGAAAAAACAGCTTGACACCCTCATCGAGTCAGTCAGGTGTCAGAGCAGAGATAAGACTTAACTATGCCTCCTCTGAGGTCTCCTAGGCTTATTACTGCTCTCTCTTCCCAGCTGCCCACAATAAAATATCCAAAAATCCTCTGGGAATTCCAGAAGCACGAATAATCCAGTCTGAGCAAAAGTATTCGCATCAAAAAGATTTTTAAAAAAGCCAATAATAAATAAATACATAAAATATGTGCTGAGGTTCCATAGTACATTGGTCCACCTTAGCGTGGGTGATGAGGTCTGGCCTTCATGAAGACGTGCGTTCCATCAGTCAAACCGCACACTTTTTGGATCCGGTCACGGTGCGATTTCATTTCCGCCGTGAGGTCATAGGCGAACGCTGCACGTGGATCTGTGTGAACGAACGAACGAGCGTTGAGCCACCGTGACAGCGAAATTGCAGGTGCTGGGCCAACCCCGGGTATGGGGAAAAAGAGCAGCATTTACAGCATGTTCATGCACACAAGTGGGATTTTACATGGATATCAGGCCCAATTTCTCTAATAGCTGTAGCAGTGCAGAGGGCCGTGCGGCCTGTTTGTGTGCAAGCTGAGTGTGGCTACAATCAAACCTGTTCACTCAACAGGTGACTAAAATGTGTCGTTTAGCATTCCCATCCTGTTTTGGCTTGGATTTGATCAATATTTGTCCTTAATTTGAAGGCAAGTGTCACCTCCATAAAGTGCTACTGCCCAAAGTCCTAACAACCAAAAAATAAGCTTTTTTATCGCATGTGCTGCCCACAAAACTATTTTATTTTATTTTCTATTTCTATTTTATTTATTTATTTATAGCCATTTCACTCTGTAAAAATTTCACTGCCTCTGAGAACTTTTTTTTTTTTTTTTCAAACACATTTACAAATGCATCTACAGTTACCAGGCTTTCACACTTTCATTGCATAAGGCTCAAGTGTCATTCAATCAATTAATGGACAAAGGAAATGAAACCAATTTCAAAATGTATTATTAGCCCGACTGCCCGTAACAGGCAACAAATGAATCGGTTGCCTTAACTGATCTGACCGACGAGCAGAAGCTGGAATGAATGCGGGATATCAGTTTTGTTTCGTGAAGCCTGCTTATCCCTTTCTGACATAATGTGCCCTGAGTGGGCTGCTCAATGCGAGTCTCCAATTCGGATCAATTACTCGCTCGTTACACAGGGAAAGCTGCAATTATGGCTGGACTGAACGCCAACATGCACAGTTGGCCCTTGGGACATCTAGAAGCAGAAGTTGAATTCAAAACACTGAACCACATCAACCAACCAATCAATCAATCAATCAACCAGTTCATCATAAGCCCTGGTTTGTGGCTTGTTGACTTGTTGAACCTACCTTTCTTTGCGTAAGGTATTGTGTAAGGTGTAAGGTGTTTTCTTTCTGTGTGTAAGCGATGCGTCTATTTGTATAAGCGGTGCACTGAGAAAAAAAAAAGAAAGAGAAAAAAGAAAAATGGGGGAAACAAGGGGTGTAAAGTGGGGGTGGGACACTTCAGTCCTGGGGGGCAGCAGTGCTTTCCCTTTAATCAGTAGCCAGTTAACGCTTTGAGACCAAGGTGTGTGAACTCTTTTAGCCAATCAACATCTTCAATTACACTGCAGTCCCACAGGGGCGGAGTTTGAAGGAGAAAGGGATGCGTTTATGTATCGCAAAGCAGGGGAGCACAACTCCGGTCCAGGAAGGCACAGTCTACGTGCAGATTTTTATCCCAATTACCTTAGTTTCAGTTTTCTGACAGCTCTATTAACTACGCTGATGCACTTTTGTACTTGAGCAAAGTAAGACCAAGTAGGATACACTTACGGTCTGCGGCTGCAGCTGCTGCTTATACAAATGATAGATCAAGTTATGACTGAGATAATGAAATTGCTGAAATTGATCCAAAATCCAGAAACAAATCAGCCCCTATTGTGCACCTTTTGCTATACACTGTCACATTACACTTCACCCAAAGTAGCACACACAATGACAATCCAACAGCAGTAGAGAACCGCACACAAAAAATGTTGATGCAAAAATGTATGGAATAAAAGTGCAGACTGAAGTTACGTTTGACAGAAAGGCTGAACTTCAAAAAATGGAAAACCCTCCTTCCTCACCAAAAAAGTGAGGGGTGGGGGACTTAGATTGAAAATTGAATCTGCTTCCAAATCAAAGGGGGGGGGGGGAGGTGTGGTGGAAGTCAAGACGATGTTTTCCACACGAAGTGCATCTGATGTATCGACTCCAATGAGTGACGGCTCCTTCAGATTGTCCCTTAGCTGAACCTTATGAAGACAGCACAGTCTTAGCCCTGCACGGCCCATGGTAAATCTTCCTGAATTTGCTTTACTTTCCTTATTTTATAATGGGTGCATGGGATGATGCATTGCGTTCAGTCTTGTGTTTGTATTCATGGTTGCATTTTACTTTCCAGTTAGTCTAGTATAACATCGAGTCGATCTTTATTTCGTCAGAGGGAGATGTGCTGCACAAATTTATTGTGGATCAATAAAACACAGATTTATAAAAGTAAAGGAACAGAAGACTGGACAGGGCTCAGATCCCATTTGCTCCCCCTCATGGCCTTGTGTCAGTGCCTTCCCTGTTTTATCAATCAATCAATTAAATTTATTTATATGGCGCATTTCACAGCAATTGTCACAATATGCTTCAGAGACAACCCTGGCCTGAAGCCCCACAGGAGCAAGCCCTAAAGCAACCGTGGCAAGGAAAAAACTTCCTGTGACAGATGGGAAGAAACCTCGGAAGGAACCAGGCTCAATGAGGAAACCCCTCCTCCTCTGGTCAGCTCACTGTGTTGATTGATATCCAAGGAGAACAAGGTTGCTTACAGACCGCCATGACAAAATAAATAAATAAACAAATTAATCCCTGTTAACCCAAGACTGATGTCCTGCAACCCAACCTTGATGTTGCCCCCTCTCAGCCAGTCAACGGACTAAAAATTATCTGTCAGGTGTCTCCCACAGTGGAGTGGAATAACAACACAAAATGCCTTGACTTATAGATTGACATACCAATGTGTCACAACTACCTATTTCCCAGAAAAATAAAAAGCAAACAAGGTAATATCCTTCAACGCTGGAATGATGACTTTCAATAACTTCAATTTGACACATCAGTATTGGTGCCATGGCCGAATCCAGACATATTAGACTTTTTTTATTATATTTATAAAATTGCTTTAAGCCCCCTTTTAGATTTCAGTTTCGCTTCTATTTCTGAATGCCTCAATGCTGACCTGATCTGCCGCATCCCTATTACATCGTTTGCCATTTCAGACAATGCACAAGCTCACACTTGATGTTGTTGGTACCGGCAAGTCATTTGGCCAAGGATATTAGTCTAGCTAATGACTAAACCATTAGACATAACATAACATAACGACAAGAACAGGCCATTCAGCCCAACAATGCTCACTATTTTTTGGACTAAATTAGTGCTCTGATTATCTACAGACTAGGTAGCATCTAACACGGTATCATGCCTAGTGTTGAAAAACCCCAGAGTTTCTGCCTCTACTATGTGACCTGGTAGAAATAATGTAAACTACAAGATATTATTCAGGTCGAGTTCTGTTAGTAGATCAAGGGGGCATAAATGGAAATTAGCAAAAATGCAAATTCTGCACAGACTTTAGGAAGTATTTCTTCACACAGGGAGTAGACATTGCATGGAATAGCTTACCAGGTCATGTAGTAGAGGAAGAAACTCTGCCCAAAAATGTTGGGCAGAATGGCCTGCTCTCATCATTATGTTATGTTCTACATACATGCATGCATGCGTACACACATGTCTACATACATGCATACATCCATACATGCATACATACATACTGTTCCTATACACACATACAGACACACGTATGCATGCATACAATATGTACATACATACATAGATACATATATATCTTTCACATCGCCGCTATTAAATGAGCTTGCTGATATGTTTTTATTCAAAGTTTTATGAAACGTATTAATTCCCTTACTAATCCCCAGTGTGACTGCCATACACACTGATCGAATGTAGCAGGGGTGTTTTTCTGCCTTTTTTTATTTATCATCGGCGTGATCATAAACTTCGCTGTCCGCTGCTGAAATAGCTTCTCGCATTTCACACCGGCCTTGTGTTCTAAGGCTCCTCATCACCTCACGCGGGAGAATAACGGCAGGGGCGACGTTTTCCCGCCATCCTAATTGGCTTTATAACTCTTCCCCCCCCCGACGTCGACGTCGTTTATTACGGGTGAATTGTTACCGCCCGGTTGCCACGGCGCCCGGGCCTGCCGTCGGCTTCCTGTTCGTATGAAGTGTTCAGGTACACCCAATTTATAGCAACCCCTTCCCCCCCACAACCCAACCCCCGGCTCTGTATCCACCCACTCCGCCATCGCTCACGGGCCGGAGGCCCTCGACAAAGTAATCACGTCAATCCGCTGCACGCAGACAAAACCGTACCCCTACAGACCAGACAGACACGTTCGGACAGATGTTTCTCCGTTCTCCTCATTCCTCCCGCCGTTCGTTCATTTCCGTAACTGCACACTCTGTGTTTTTTTGTTTTTTTTTCTTCTTCGCCAAAACATTTTTGGGCGCGTTTACAGCGAGCGAGCCCTCGACAAAAGCTGTGCTAATGACATTACAGCCACGTCTGTAATTATCAAACTCAGAGCATTGTTTAATCTTCCGCGCGCGAGAACTAATAGCCTCTCTTATTCAGAGGGGTCGAATAGACTCGTGTTCATCGGTTACGCTGCCATAGCAAATGTGTGTCAAGTGGCTAGCGGTTAGTTCATGTTGCTAGGACACGGGGTTCCACTGTAGTGACTGCACGCCTGGTCCGGGATCAAATCCCGCCAATCGCATTGCAGACTGTGACCAGCTGCCCTTTGGCGTGGCATGTAATTGGCTGCACCTGTGACCAGGGAGGGGAGGGGCTTATGCTGATGGAATTTTCCTCATCATCAAATGGTAAATGGTAAATGGACTGCATTTATATAGCGCTTTTATCCAAAGCGCTTTACAATTGATGCCTCTCATTCGCCAGAGCAGTTAGGGGTTAGGAGTTAGGTGTCTTGCTCAAGGACACTTCGACATGCCCAAGGCGGGGTTTGATCCGGCAACCCTCCGACTGCCAGACAATCGGTCTTACCTCCTGAGCTATGTCGCCCCCACATAACAAACGAGTGCAGCTCCTCCGGCAGTCTGTCTGCGCTGACTGCTGGTTTAAGAGCGACTGATGTGGTGACTGCGCAGCTGGAGCTGCACTGGTGGGCTGCGGGGTGAGAGGAACCATGCATGCAATCAAAGCGGCAAAAACTCGCAGTCGATACCGTGACGATGAGACAGAGCACCCTGCCGACCGACAGCCTCGTCGCTGAGGAGTCGCACCCCTGTCAGAGCCAGCTGTCAGTCCGCCAACATCCGGCTAAAATGGCGCTACAGCAGTCCGCTAGGGGCGGGACCGCCCACCAACTGTCATGCTGTCTTTTCAAAGCTGATCCTCATCTCAACTGCCACACTTCTACCTCCGCTGGCAGACCGCTGTGGTGCTGATGGGCGGCCGATAGTGGCCAGCTGGGTGGGACTTTAGGTTTGCCGTCCAGTTCCCCGTTGGGGAGCGGGTTCCGCCAGTCTCCTGCCAACACTGCGCTAAGCAACAGCTCTTTAGGCAGATGAACCGCCCGAGAGCTCTGTAAACTTTAAATGATTAAAACGAAAGATCTGCTCGGCGCAGATATTAAGTTGGACTCAGACTGTCACAGCAGATCTTTTAAATTAGCATTTTCGCCGTGGATGTGCAGTGAGCCGGAATCATTTCCAGCGCCGTTCCTCGCCATTCGCTTCGTCGCCCCCGCGAGCGGGGGCCTACACCTGTACCGGAAAACAAACAAACAAATACATCAACAAATAAGCTGAAAAAAAATAAAAATAAATAAAAATAAATAAGGGAGGAAAAAAAGACAACAGAAATGAAGCTCCAGCAGGTGCCGCCACGTCCTTGGGACGCATTTGGGATGTCTGACTCTTTTTTTATTTTTTTTCTTCCAGGCCAGCTGGCCCTAATTACATTCCGTTAGCATATTTCCAATATTTCCGCGGCTTTCCGGGCGAAAGCCGCTCTATGGTGCGTACCCCATTGACATTCGGCTCCTTCCCGCCGCGGGTCTTCCCGCTCGGAATGCTAAGCGGGAGCGACGCGGCACTTTGATTGTAAATAATTTGGCGCGGGCTTCCGGGGTCGGCCAAGCGGAGCGGGACGGGGGCCCCTCTCAATATAGGGCCCTTCTGCTCTGCCAGATGCCCGCCCGCCCCGCAACAGGAGACAGGTGTCAGAGCCCGTCTCCCAAACACACCTTCACGCCCCGCTCGCGGATGGAGGCGGGGAGGGTGGGGGGGGGGGGCTGTGATGGAATTAACCGGGCCCGCCGTGTAACCTCACCCCCCCCAAAGTGCTCCGGGGGGGTGCTTCGTTTGCACTTCCCGGAACATGTTTATTTAAAACAGTTTTTTTTTTCTTCTTTTCATTCATTCTTTTTTTTTTCGAAACCCGTACCGGAATACGGAGACGTGAGCGATCGTTTGCGACGTGATAAGCTGACCTGCCGAGACATAATAGGCGATGAAAAATAGGCGGGCTAACAGGAAGCAGCTATGATAAATCGATGTGCTAAATGCCCCCCCCCCCTCCCCACCCCCACCCTCCACCCACCCCCGTCCCAGAGCCGGATCAGTTCTATCCGGGGCCCGGGTTCGAGTTCCGCAGGCGCGGCGGCTCTCCTGTCGTTTGAGAGCAGCGGAAGGCCGTGCATTAATAGCTAGGGTTACCGGCGTCGATGCGATAGATCCTGGCCCTGCTGGCTAACGCGCGTTCTCGCTCGCGGTTTCTCCTCCACCCGAGACTCTGTCTTCTGAAGTTACGCGGGTCATAGATCTCTGGGACGCGGGGTTTAATAAAATCACTCTATCGAACGACGCTCGGCTCTCAGGGCCTGACACGCCCGGGAGCTCTCGCCCGCGCACTTTTCAGAACGTACTGTAAACAGGTGTTGCTTTTAAAGACGCTAACTGCGTTTGCATCGACCTGTTTTCATTAACTCGGGGAGACTTTGCTCTCGCAAAGAGCCAGGGATCTTCTCTTTCAAACGATTTTATGACAGTGCAATGAGAGATTACTTAACTGGTTCTGTGTGTTCAAAAAAAAAGACCATCTAATGAAAGGCTAGTTCAGTATGTTGTAGACCAGACCCTTTCAAGAACATCAATGTGCAATTTGTGCCCTCTTTGATCAAGGTGTGGCTTGTAATCGGATCTTCACAGTGTAATTGAGGACACGTCAAAAAGCTGAGAAGGCACTGACATCACCCATACTTGTCCATCCATTTATTTACTCTCTTGTACAGAGTCTGTGCATAGAGTTTATGTTTTGGAAAAATAATACTTTTCCTCCCCTTGATTTGACTCTGTACTCAGATTTGTATTCAAACAATTCACATGTGATTGAAGTGCACACTCGTCGGTGCTGAGTATCTTCTCTGGTGGTGCTCTGCCAGGCCTGTACTTCAGCTATCTTCAGCTCCTGCTTGTGCACCCAATTATGTATACTCATGAACACACACACACACGCACACACACAAGAATTTATTGCTATACTTGTGAGGACTTCCCATTGACTACATTCATTCCGTAACCTCTAACACTAACCCTAACCACAACCACTACATGCCTAACCTTAACCCTAACCTTAACCTAATTGTAACCCTAACCCTAACCCTAAGTCCTAACCCTAAAACAGCCTCTTGAACTTGTGGGGACCAGCAAAAGGTCCCCAGCTTGCGTAATTCTTCCCATCTTTCTATCCTTGTGGGGACACTTGGTTCTCACAAAGATAGTAATGCATGTCCACACACACACACACACACACACACACACACAACAACAAACATTCTGTCAGCTCTGTACTGTTAGTAGACATATACATACCTGTTGATGTTCTTACAGGGCCTGTACTACTTGTTAGAGCCCCTCCCTGCTGAAAATGCGTGAAAAGCTGTACCGTGGTGGACCTCAGTGTTAATTAATTAAACGCAGATCCGCTCTCGTTGGGCGATTAATCTTCCTGGGTACAGTGCTGCACCTCGGGAACATCGACGCCCCCCTGTTCACACGCCACTCGGCCGGCTCGAAACATTTATCAAGAACGGGCCGGGTCAAACGTGTGACCTCACGCGAGCGCCACCTTGTTTCCTAATTGTTTCGTCTCTTGTGTTCCCTGTCCCGCTGACTGGGCCGAGCACGAGTTTGATAAACCCCGCTCTATCGCATCCGGACGAGGCTGTTAAATACGGATACGCTCCAAGTGTTAGTCAAATGTTAAGTTCTTCATTTTCTTATGGGTCAATGCTTGTGGGCCCAGAGATCTATTAGAGGGTGGCATGTCCAGTTTATACACAGTCCACAGCTATAACACCCACTGTATGCCACATCCCGACAGGCAATTTCAGACTTACCACCCCCTACCATAAGTGAATATGCTACTATTATGCAAGCTATTACTGTTTTTTTCTAGGTTTTTTAGTCTATCTTTAATGAAAATAAATGGAGATATAAATAAATATCAGGGGTATTAAATGTTTGGTGTTAACACTGATGCTTGTTCTCTCACATTCGAAATTGTGGTCCAAATCATGTTTTTTTTTTTCCAGGCTTTGCCAGGCGCACGGACAGGATAGTTTTATCCTGACAAAATGTCATTAGAATAGAGTGGATACACTGTGTGGCTCACAATGCGAGTGACAGGCCTGTTATCCAATGGGAATCCCGATCTGTGATTTGATTTAAGCCCCGTGCTGAAAGCTTTCCAGAAGCTTCTCCGGAAGGCCACGGTGCGATTTGTTAGTCAGATCAAGGAGTGCGATCGCAGCTGCTACCTGGGTGCATCTGAGGCCAGAGACTCCACAGAGCTCAAACAGCAACAAAACAAACTTGACTTACACGCAGCGTATGCTTCACGGGGGGATTTACCTTGCCTAGGCAAATATTTGGTTGTTCTTACTTTGCTTGAAATTTGATTATGTTGCAAACATTGATCTGGTCTTGTCTAATATCTCCATAACCCCACTGATGTCATTTACATATTTTATGTCAGCACCTCATATACACCATGTTTAATTTGAATCTGTTATTTTTTAAGTTTAAAAAATGAACAGTTTTTTTTTATTCATTTCTTTTTCATTGAAAGTTAATGAGGTCATGTCTAGCAGGAGGTTTAACTGTGCTTATCCAATGCCGAGATGTGCTTGTGAAACAATTGGGCAAGCAGGAGAGCACAGATGGGCGGTGGCAGCCTTGAGAAAAAGATAAACAGAATTTCATCATTAAATATCTCGCCACGTAAATGAAAAAAAAAAAAAAAAGTTAACCGCGTAAGTGGTGACCTTGGGCAAAACTGTTGTATAATGGGTAAGGAGCCTTGGTGTAGTGTTAAGGAAGGACGGCAGTAGTGTTTAGAAATAATTAAAATCATTTTCACTTCCAAGGTCCCTTTCGTGGGTGGCACAGCGGTGAAGGTCCTGGGTTCGAATCCCGAACAGGGGCCTTTCGGGGGTGAAGATCCTCCCTGTGTCTGTGTGGGTTTCCTCCAGATACTCTAGTTCCGTCCCATAACCAAAAGACATGCAGGTTAGGCTAATTAGAGGTTAGGCTAATTATTTGTAGGTGTGAGTGTGTGTGTGTGAATGGTATTTCTCCTTTTTTTTGAGACAGGATCTCTTTCTTCGGTGTGTGATGATGTTATTTCTGTGAAAGGCAACACCCAATCCATCTACTAGATTGTATTTGTAAAGCAGGGCTGCAAGCGGCGGCTTACCATTTTTAATTTCCCAGCGTAGCTTTGACTGGACCCAGGTGACCCACCTGCTTAAATGTGAAGCATCAGGTTAATCCACAAAAAGTTTTTGGAGTTTAAGGAAAGACAGAATGATACATGGATCTAGTTTTGGTTTTCACCTACACCCCATTATACAAGTCATGGCTATCTAACATCCATTCGGTTTTCTAGGTATGGGGGGATCTACTGCCAAGCTACATAGTGGCCAAATATAGAACGAGCCAGCAACGGAGTGTGTTTCCTGGAATTAGTAACGCGATCAAGCCGTAACATAACTCACGCCATTTCTCGATGTAGCTTACAGTGTGCGCATTTATAGGCATATTTGTATGGTAATTTCTAGCCGATACGCAGTCCCCAGATGTCAATCCACCACAGTGCTTTTGGGATGCGGTGGAATTGAAGGTTCACACAGCAGAAATGTGTGTTTAAAAACGGCTTTTCTAAGGCCCGGGTTTTGCGGCGACGTTGTTCGGTCGCACGCTGCAGTGCCGCCGCCGCGGCAACAAGCTTCGACCTTAAAAACTGCGCAGCCCGCCCCCCTGGGTCACACCAGCCCCACATTGATATGCACGGCGCGCGAGGGGCGGTGCGGTCCCGCGCGGGGGGGGGGGGGGGGGGGGGCACGGATCCGTGCCCTCCGTTGTGCGGAAAATTCCCGCGAACAAATATGTGACTTGTGACACCTGGGGGGAGGGAGGGCGGGGGAGGGGGGGAGGGGGGGGAGGGGGTTTATGATCAGAAGGCTTCCGGAAAAAATAAAAAAAAGCAATGCGCCTCCGTGGAGCGTGACAGTACCCTTTAGCATTATCGTTTACGCCCACATTATCTGCCCCCCCACCGCCGCCTCGCCCCACACCCCCCCCCCCAGTCCCCCGTTCCTCGCCTCCTCCGCCATTATTCAGGCGGAGCCGGTGCCCCCCCCCCCCCCCCCCCTTATTCATTTTTGATGCGGACATGTGACATTGAGGAAGTGTGCTGGGTCACTCCCGAGCGTTCTTTCCGGAGAAGTCTCAGGGGAACGTTCCGTTTAAAAAGGTGAGTAATTCTACCCTTGCGCCAAGCGATACATATCAATACGTAACAGCGTTCGAGGAAAACAGATGCGTCTTCTTATGTCGCTGTCTCTCTGTTTACCGCGTGTGAGTGTGTGTGTGCGTGTGTGTGCGTGTGTGTGTTTGCCCTGTGTGCAGTGATGTAGTGTGCCATGACAGGCAGCAGAATCCCTTTTTTGTAGCCTTAGTAATAGCTTTATGAGTAAGAATCTGCGTAATGTTTAGGAGGCACTGCCTTGACACATGTGGGTGGAAAGGCACAATACAAGGAAAGCTTACTATAAAGAAAGCTCCTCCAAAAAAAAAAAAAAAAAAACTTGAAAAATAACCAAAAAAAAAAACTCACTAAAGTATATAGTAATAGTGTAATGACGCAAAGCAATTTCCCAGCTTCTTGGAGCATCATACAGTGCTAATTCGCTGTATAATACTGTAAATCTGCACAGAATGTTTACTACAGTAACTACAGTAATGCACCGCATCACGTACAGTGTATGACCCTAGACAGAAAAAAGAGACAGGGAACTGTGTGTGAGTGAGAGAGAGAGAAAGGAAGAGACCGCGAGTGAGAGAGAGAGAGAGAGAGATGAAAAGGATAGAAGGAAACACAGAATGACAGCTGATATTATGAAGAAACAGACAGGCGAAATGGGTGATTTCCTGGCCTGTTACTTCAAATGGAAGCGCAGAGATTCTTGTTTTTGTTCTTCCAGTGTCCTTTTCAACAGCCCTAGAGAAGACCAGGAAACAATGGCCACATGTTGATACAGCACCTGAAAAAAAAAAAATTATTATTATTATTATTGTTATTATTCTTATTATGAAGAAGAAGAAGAAATGGTGAAACATGCCTCGTAGCTACAATTATGAATTATGACAGTGGCCCATATGAATTTTGTCAGGTACCTGAACGGAAATGAGACATGGCTTGTTTGTAAATATGCCAGAAAGCATTTGGCGCGGGGTACCGGGGCATTTCATATTAATTACAAATGCAACTGTCCTGTGAAATAGGGAAACATAAGGGGGCAATTACATGCAACGGTAATAACGGCATTCCGGTTCCTTTCATAATTACGTTGGTTCACTGAAAATTACCCTGTGAATTATTAGTTAATAACTCACTGTCGAGGATGCAAAAAATTTGTGATGACACAATTTGGTAATTGCAGCGAACATTGATAACGATGTCGTAAATTTGTAGTTTGAGGAAATATTATTCAGAAAAAAAAAAAAACATAAAACAGTAATAGCCAGTATAAATAAAGTACAGCCTTACAAATTCTGAATGGCTGTAAATTTTTGATGTTTACCAAGTGGAAAGGTGTTGACCTGGAAAGATGTTTGACGTGAAATACAAGGTAATAAAGCTAAATTAATTGACGAAACCCACTGTATTGCTGCAAGCGCACGGAACATCCCTCCTCCATTATGGATGTACAGAACATTGAGGTGACCCAGATTGGGCACTTTGGACTAGACTTGGACTGGACTTAAAGTCAGGAGCCCAGGGTGATGCAAATGACCTGTTCCCTTCGTCAGTCGTGCTTGTGACTTTTATACTGCTCATGCAATCCCAATGACACAATGATGGAATATTATATTCATGGTGAAAATAAGTTTTTTTGTTTGTTTGTTTTTTGCCATGACATTGTCATCACAAAATTCTTCCCTGCTACAAAACCCGGAATGCAATGCTCTGTATTTGCTTCTGTCTTTGGATTTATGATTATTTGAAAATCATGAAGCATGATCATATTTAATAACCAATGCAAGTGTTGTTGCGGCTCTTAAATAATAATAAATAAATAAATAAATAAATAAAAAAACCCAGAAAAAACACAAAAAAACATTATTAAACAGAAATGGCCCCAAGGGGGTACTTGGCTGAAATGGGAAATGACCACAAGCATTGCAAAAATATGCATAGCAGAAATGTCACGCTTTACCAGAGCAGTTTCTAAAAGCAATTATGCAAATGAACACATTCACAAAATCTTTGCTACAGCTATAAAAAGTAATAGTGCATGGTGATAACAATGAGTACCGTAGCAAGTCATGTGAATTTAAGAAGACGGGACAATACAGTGGAACATCCCGATCGAAGCAGGACCCGAACGTTGTCTCTTCTAGCTCTTGTGTCACAGGGAAGCCGATAGGTTTAATGATGTTTTGTTCAGGCATCTGGAAGAGGGATTTTTAAGTGGAAAATGTTTTCTCCATTTGGAAGCACAAACACTTTGTAATCAAATCTGCTGGCATTGGCACAAGAGCCATGTCAAGGCAACCATGCCTGAACTCCAGTTCACACCTGCTGTCCCTCAGCAGTGGTAAACACATGCAATTACCCTTCCCACAGTTCCCGCCAACCTTCATGATTCCCACATCAGTACATGAGTCCCAGGTTAAATTTAAAATACTCTCTCGCTGTCCTCCCACGGTACATCTAACACGCAAGGAAACGATGACCTCTGTTTTATTCATCCATTATCTATACCCAGTGCCTATCCCAGCATGCATTGGGCGAGAGGCTGGAATACACCCTGGACAGCCAATCTATCCCAGGGCACACACACAAACCGTTCACTCACACACTCATACCTATGGGCAATATAGACTCTCCAATGAGCCTACCTGCATGTCTTTGGACTGTGGGAGGAAACCAAAGTACCTGGAGGAAACCCACACGGGCACGGGGAGAACATGCAAACTCCACACCCAGGACCTTCTTACTGTGAGGAAATGTATTTATTTATTTATTAACTAATAAGTCCAATTATCTGCAACAGCAGCCACATTCATGTGTGAACCACACTGTCAGTTCTGGTGCGTGCAGACATCTGTGGTCCTGCTTCATAACCCAGACTGCTTCTTTTCGCACCGCAGACTACAGGGTAAGCTCAGGGTGGGGTCGGAGGAGGACCTTCCACACGTGCAGTCCACCGGTGTCCCATCGACCAGCAGGGTTCCCTAGATTGCGATAAAGCCTGGACCGCTCACCGACCGACCCCTGTCATACCCTGAGCGACATAATCGATGACTGAGCGCATCCAGTGGAGCTACTGGCCACAGTTGGCACTGGCACACTTTGGATTCCGTCTGTGACTGTGGGGGATCGCCCATGTATCAGGATCTCTCTTTTCTGAAGCCATTTCCCCCCATTTTCTACGTACATGCACACTGACCTGCAACGCAAAGGAAAAAGGACAAATCTTAGATTATTATTATGACTCAGATTGTCAGCGGTGAACCCCGTGGAGAGTTCGCTCAGTAATAACATGGCCACATGACAGGAAGAGAAGCTAAACGTGATGGCATTTGTTGAAGTGGCTTAGGAATTAATGCAAGCGTGTGTCTTCCCTTAGAGCACATATCGGAGCACCCAGTCCTCAAGGGGCACGGCGTTTGTTGTTAGTTTTTTTTTGGGTGTGTGTATTTCTGCACCAGCAATTCATTTAAGCCACTGATTGGAATCGTAATTGGCTGCTGATTGAAAGGAAACCACCAATGCCTGCAGACAGCGCTGCTCTCCAGGAGTGGAGTTTGACAACGCTGCCTTAACTTCTGATGGACCAAGCCATCATGACATTTTAATTTCTTTTCATTAAACTTAAATAATCCGCTTGCTCTACTACTACTACTACTACTACTACTACTAATACTACTGCAATAATAATAATAATAATAATAATAATAATGACAGTGCTCCTTTAGCCCACTGAGATGAACGCGTGTCAGTGCGGCCATTGCTCCTGTTAAAAATGGGACAGTCGAGGCAGGTTCCCAGCCAAGGTGCACATGGACAGGCAGCCATGACAACCTACGGGGGTGACCCCCCCCCCCCCCCACCCGAACCCATCCACATAATCACCGCGGTCTGCCCCCGGGCTGCAGGGGCTCTTAATTGATCCCGTCCCTTCCGGCAGGCAGCTGGTGGCCAGTCCAGGGGTGCTTGTTATGTGGACAAATAAATACAGGCGTCCTCCCCCTGTTCCCCCGCGCCTCCCCAATCAATGCGGCTCCCGGTCAGAGTGCCAATGGCTGCAGGGGGGAAAGGGAGGCGCGGGGGTGGCCAGCTGTTGACATGACTACGGGGGGGTTTCCACATCAACTCTGACCCAGAGACTGGCCTCCGGTTAAGGCTCTCCCTCCCAGGCAGTTGGTCTGATTACGGGTTGCCAGGTTTGAACGTGCTGAGAAGTGTGGCGCAAAAGGGGGAATCGGGAGTAAGTGGACGGAGAAAAAGGGGGGAATTCTTACTGCTAGCAGGACTTGGGGTTCACACACACCTCTGGGCAACAGCATCGTTCTCCGGTCCATTGCTGCATTGCATAGTCCAATCCAGGGGTCCCAAACTCCAGTCCTGGTGGGCCGCTGTCTCTGCAGGTTTTCGTGGTTTCTTTGCAATCGGCAGCCATTTTACTTTAGCCTACTGTTTCTTAAACGATGGGTTGGGACCCAAAATGGGCCTTGGGAGTGTAGGAGGTGGGCCCCAGAATGAGTGCGCAGTCCACTAGGCTGTGCTATTACGTGTACTCAATGGGTCCCTGAAAGGTACTAAATTTGTATGTTGGGTCTTGATATGTATACATGTTTCTAAGTTCACTCCCAACATTACTGAAGTTGAAGAACCGGTGCTTTAACCTAATGAATGCCAATTCATTCGCCAAGACAACAATCAAGATGAGCGATAGACTAATGAACACTGGACTGCATACAGAACGGAACCATGCTAGAAAACATGAATGAAGCAATGTTATTTGAAGGAGGCAATCAGAGCTAATACACAATTCCCATTTGATCTAAAACATGGGAATTATTGCTATTTTAAAATACCTTTTGACTGTACCCATACGTGCACATTGCTTTTTGTGAACGGTGCCAGCATCACGTAACCCTGATCGTGAAATCTGTTCATCACCTGGCATCCCTGCAGGCCTCAACTGTTAAGTGTGGCTATGTTCATTTGCATAATTGCTTTTGTAAATATCCAGCCAACGGGAGAATAGCAATGCATGCAATATCCACCGCACTTGAGAAGCGGTAATTGACTGCTTCAAATAACTCTGCTGCTAAATCCCCCAAAAGTGTCTAAAGTGTTTATGGGAAATGTGAAAGTGCTGTTGTCACCACTTGTGTGTGTGTGTGTGTGTGCGTGTGTTATATATATATATATATATATATATATATGTCCCTGTATGGTGCCCTTTACCCTTTACCTGTCTTATTTAACATTAGTATTGGCTCCTTTATTTAATATTTAATTTCATTGTTTTTATGTATTTATTTTTACCTGTTTGGTGGAATATCTACAGTATATCTGGACTTGGACCAGCTGTCACCCTCATGTCCTTTTCAGGGTGAGCAGATTCTAATTTAAATTTAATCTGACAGGTAGCTGGCTGATAACAGGCATGCTGTTTAAATCTTTTTGAATTTACTATCTTCAGAGCTGCTTGCTGGAGCCCAGGCTTTTGTGTCATCTGCAAATGTAACTCTTTTAATTCTTATGGATTTTAGTCTGACAACCAGTTTTTCTTGTGGCACTTTTTCAAGAGCAATTTTGTGAATCCAAATGTATAATGCCATAAACTCAGCATGAGCCAAAACATTTTGTTGTATCCTCAGAGAGATCCAAGATTAGCTAAACACAATCTCCCTCTGTAAAGGTCCTGTTGAATGTTACTATTTAATACCGCTTTAATGGGAAAAAAATAAAAAAATAAAAAAATAAAACTACACTAGTATTTGAGTGGTCTGCTCTGCATTAAAAAGTGCCTAGACTGGCTACACCATCTCCAGCATGTATTTATTTGTTAAACATACATTTTGCAAAACCTTATTGATGTCTGAATAGACTTCTAGACACATTTTCAAAGTTTTCTGTTTTAAACTCTCCCATAAGGATATTTTCATCACACTCTATGGAACTTTACCTATGGGGGGCTTTATCTAAGTACAGTAATCACCACCACTTAATGTGTTTTATATTTCAGTCTTTTTTTCACATGAGGTGTGGATTAATCACTTAGTGGGTGGTTATGTATTTATTATTATTTTTTTTTAAAGGCAACTGATTGAAAATTATATATAATACTATATAGCGCTTATTTAGATTTTATTTTATTTTTTTCCTCCCGGGAGTGGTGAACCTCACTCCCGTGGACAGGTCAGTGGGGTGGGCGGTGGAATTCGACAAGCTGACCAGCGGTGATTCACAGTGCCGCCCGGCGTCCCGTGTCAAGGAGGGCTAATCTGTCACCGGGACCCCGGGGGGCGCAGGTGGGGTGGGTGTAATTCTGCGGTAATGACTGCCCCACTGTGACAGGAGCTCTCTCTGGAGCAGCAGAATAACACACACGTACACACACACACACATGTACATGTACACACACACACACAGACACGTACACACACCCACACACACACATACACACACACATGAACACACAAACACACACGTACACACACGCACACACACACTCACAAACACACACACACACACACACACCCATACACACTCACACACAGACCTATCCTGGGGTGGGGGGGAAACCTCTGAGGAACGTGGCAGCAGTTGTTGCCAAGAAACCCGTGGAAGGGGCAGTGAGGGAGCCATAGCGTATTGAGCGGATGGCGGTGAGATGCCTGCTAGCGTCGGCCCGAGAGGCCCGGGTAATGCCAGCCCTGGAGCTGGGGCCTGTCTCCTTTCCCTCTCTCCCCGCTCTCTCTCTCCGGAAGCTAAATCACAGACGCAGGAGCGGAGTCAGAACGAGTGCCGGGGTCGCGCGGCGGATTTACGAGCGCTGAATGATTGGCTCTCATGGAACGAAGCGCTGTTTGTGCACCCCCCCACCCACCAACCCACCCCCCCCCGCCCCAACCCAACGCCGTTCCTCACAACGGCTTCTCTGTGGCTCCTTCGCACCCATACGGGGGGCTTGGGCGGGGGGGGGGGGAGATTTTGCCGCCTCCGTCTCTCTCTCTTTACGATCATGTATAATAGAACGAGAGAGACGTTATTTCCGCCGAGGCGGGGAAGCCGAACGGTAGCGCCCCGCTCCGAAACGAAAAGGAATCAATCGCGGTATAAATCATGTAAATTAAAGTCGTTTTTCACTGGGGGGGGAAATGGCCGCCGTTTGATTCATCGCCAGCCGCGTGCCGTGAGCCTGACGCCCGGCTTCCGCTCGGCTCTCGCACCGAAGACCGCCTCGTTGTGTCATCACATCCCAGGAACTCCTCTGTTCCAACTTTGCTGCTTAATGTTAAATGAGTGCATCGACGTATTGATGTTGCCATAATTGGCCCTACCGTAACGAGGATTGTAAAGTGGAGATAACGACAGGGACGCCCCTTTCTTTTCTTCTCTTGTCATTTTCCATTCATTTCTTTCTTTCTTTTTCATTTCTTCTTTTCTCCCCCACCCCCACCCTTTTTATTGTTTTTAGTTGTGAGCTAGTAGTCCTCAATCATATTTTGTCGCGTTTAAAATTTTGCATGGGCTTGCTAGCTTAACGTCTGAGAGCCGGAGGCTTGCAGTTTGAGATGGAAATGCAAACTGGGTCAAGGTTTTCCTCGTGTGCTGCTAGAGATGATGGATGGAATTTTATAAAGACGTGAACGGTTCTGTAAACGTCTGGACGCGTGTGTTAACAGCTGCCTTGGCTTTTTTTTTCAGCCACCATGGAGTCGCCTCAACCCTCTTGCTTGACAGCATCGCGTGCTCCGACACCATGGTAGGAAATGCTGGAGCTTCTCCGCCAGACACCATTGCCAACGTGAACGGATCATTTGTTCTTCAATAAAGTTTTCCAGAGTGTCTGGATGGACTTGCAATCTATGCACGGTCTTAGCAAGCCTTGTGGCAAAAATGACGACGTCGTTCTCTTTTCAAGACTTGTTTCAAAAGCACAGTGAGCGTACATGTGTACCTGTGTGTGCGTGTGTGTCTGCGTATGTGCGTGTGTGTGTATGTGTGTGTGCATGTGCATATGTTATTAAGATGTTGACACTGTGATTAATGACATTAATTGCAGCAGCAGTTTAAGAACATGTAATGGATCAAAACTGCTCAAATCATACAATAATTAAAAGTGGTGTTCATACGACCAGCAATTATCTTGTTTGCGATGCAGTTCCTCCTTTTAAGAACAAGGTTATTGGTTGTGGTGCCTGCATAAAACAGCTTTAAATCAGCGAGCTTGCTACATTGAAGGTGCAAATGCATGATAATCTCAGTGGAAATTGAAGATTCAGAGGAAGATTGGCCATTTAGTTTGCATATTAAGAAGTAATAAATACACTTTAGGTGTCATATGTTTCTCCATGACAGCAAATTTGTTTCCTTCACTGGCGATTCCAAACTAATTGTGTGTGTCTGTGCGTGTTTGTGTGTGAGTGTGTGTGCCTGCTTGTGTGCGTGCGTGCGTGCGTGTGTGTGTGTGTGTGTGTGTGCGCGCATGCGTGTGTGTGTGCATGTGTGTGCGCATACATGTGTGTGTGTGTGTGTGCAGGTGTGTGTGTGCACGCTTATGTGTGTGTGTGTGTGTGTGCATGCATGTGTGTGCATGTGCAATATGTGTGTGTGTATGTGAATGCATGTGTGCGTGAGTGTTTGTGTGTGTGTTGCGTGTGTGTGTGTGTGTGTGTGTGTGTGTGTGTGCATGCATGTGTGTCGGTGTGTATGTGTGTGTGTGCGCGCGTGTGCAGTATGTGTGTGTGCCCGTATGGCAATCTGGTAATCAGGGGAAATGACTCCTTTGTGTGTGGGTGGCTCAGTAGGGACCCTCTAGAGCACAACATCGTCAGGTTAAGGCCTGTGGAGCACATTTCTGCCAGAGCATCTTCATTATCATAATTGTCAGATCTGTCCATCACAGGGGTACTTTTTTATCGAGCGTTTTCCCACCTGGGATAACTGGGGCTTTGTGTGTGGAGGGAACAGACACATCTCTCTTCAGCAATGCCAGACTTGTTATTGGAAGGTGAGATGGCTGCATTCGCTAGTTTTTCAAGAGTTCAGTCAATATCAAGGAGTCTCAGTTGTGTCATTTGTTGCCAGGGAACAAATTATAAATATATATGTATATGAAATAGGGGATACATTGAAATGCCAAAGAAATAGGTTCAGAGGTACTGTGTTTAACAGGTTGAACAGTATTGGGACAGACTTTCCGTTTCATTTCTATGTTACTCTATGAGATTACAGTCTGGGAAAATGTCTCCTTTTGGATGTCTATGGCACTATGCTGGACAGAACTGCCACAGTTTACAGATTTTTGTTTAGCTTTTTGCTTGGCCTAAGCCTACTGAGTGATCCAATTAAATAATTGAGGCTCTTATTTTGGCTGAAAACAGAATGCTTCATGCCCAGATTCTCTCTAGCTGTGCAGTGAATGCTGGGAAAGAAAGAAATAAAGAAAATAACAACCCTGAATAAATGGCACAGAATCAATGGGAGGCTGGAGACTGCTCGTTTCTTCTCTCCCCACTCCCTTCCCGGGCCTTCACAGTGACCCTGAGCCCTGTTAAGTATTTGCTTTAAACTGACCTCTCCACAGTAATGTCACACAGTGTTTTGAAATGCTGTATTTCAAACCTTTTATGTTCTGAACAGGCCTTGCTGACTGTTTTTGTCGAGCAAACCGTTTTTAATATTTATTTTAACATTTTGCTTTTTGCTTTACACTTTTATTAGTAGCAATTTATTCATTTATTTATTTATTTATTTATTACAAGCTCGCAACCTAACAATACAGTTCCCTGACCTTCTCGAAGGGATCTAAAAAAAAAAAAAAAGTTTGAAGGTGGGTCAGTGTGAATAAATCATCTCGCAAACGCTAAAAGATAAATGATTGTGAACTAAAATACAGACAAAGACAGACTGGAAATCCAAAGCCTTCATTTGCTTCATCTGAATAATAATTAAAAATAAATAAATAAATCATTAGATGAAATTTTGATTGCAGTTTCAGTGTACTAAAGGACTACGGCTCTGGAGGACTTCGCGTAACATCTACCTATAAGAAAAGCATGGTCTGTGGGGGTGTGGGGTGTGGGGGGTGGGGGGGGGGTGGGCAGGTGTCAGTAGTCATGGGTTTAATCACCTAGTGTTCCATTCGATTCCAGCCAGCTTCTCTGTCATCCTAAAGACATGTTCAAAAAGACGTTCTGTCCTTTGACTGGAGAATCGAACCCGTTGCCATTCATGAGAAGCAGTAGCCTGCATCAAATATCGTGAAAATGGCAAAATCGGCTTTCATTAAATACCTTTATGTCTGTGTCTGTGCACCCAATCGGAGTCACGTGTATTGAACTGTTAGAGTAAAATTAACATTGAACGTGTTGCTGTGCAGTCATTGTGCATCACCAAGACTACCGAGATTGGTGACACCGCAAGCAAACACATACATGTGTGCGTACCACCAGTTACTCCAAGTGCTCACGCCTTAGACTGTCTGTCTCTTCCTGGGAAAAGTGCCAAATCCTGTCGAAATTAGCAGATAATCTTGTTTTAGACAGACTGTCTAAATGGCACCGATGCAGTCGCATGTAATGCGGCACCTGCGGGTACTACAATCTGTTAAACCAATCTGACCGTCCTTGCACCTGCCGTTAAAAAAAAAAAAATGGCCATATGGAACCTGAGATGCCCCTGAGATTTGACTGTAGCTAATAGCATTTGCATTGTCAAAACAGGGCTGCGAGTTTCATTCATTTTTTTTTTAAAGCGTTAAAGATGCAAGATCATTGATTAGCGAACGGGGCACCTGGTGCGTCTGCCGGCTGAACACGATTCCAGAAACGATACGTTTTTTATACGAGTGGGACCGAGGGACCGGCAAAGGGGGCACCGGCTAAACTGCGTCCCAGAAATATGCAAGTCAAAGGGAAACCGATAAGGCAGCTCTCTCTCTCTCTAAAAGAAAAAAAAAAAGATCCATAGAGAGCTCGCCAGCCTGCCTGAAGCCGCTTCAGCAAGCTACGCGGTTGTGCTAGAAATATGTATGAAGAGAACAAAATCATAATTCACATTTTGTTATTTTCACAGAGCCACGGAAAGGGAAGTGACAACATCCATCATCGTTCGGTCTCCCGTCGGCATGCAAGTTATTCCCTCACTAAATATTGCTCCATATTCTCAGAAAGTGAATTTTTCATGTCCCTCCCCATAACCATAACCCCCCCCCCCCCCACCACCCCTCCCCCACCTTTTCCTCCCAACTATGAAATTCTCCATCGCACGTATTCGCCAGAAGTGCTCATTACCGTAGCCCCAGGTTGGAAGAGCACAGACAGGTGCGGAATCACCGCTTCCTTCCGCGCCGGGGAGCACAAGGTGACCCTGCATGCATGCCAGGAAGATGACAGACATGAGTCAGAGGAAGACCGGTCATGCGGATAACTGTTCCCTAAGTACTAGCTATTTACCATGGTAAAAAAAAAAAAAAAAACTGCATATAACTTGGCAATTACTGCCGGTGATTGACCATGCAGAGCAGATAGATACCATCATCCCGGCCAGCTGAATCACTCTCTTCCTGCTGAGTCACCCTGTGGAGCAGCGAGTCACTGTTTGCACTGACACACTCAATCTTACACCAGTCCGTGGGGCCCATCCACGCAATGCAGCAGTGTCTTAACAGATACCGGACCGTGGGACCCATCCACACACTGGAACAGGGCCTTAACAGGTACCAGACCGTGGGACCCATCCACACACTGGAACAGGGCCTTAACAGGTACCAGACCATGGGACCCATTCACACACTGCAGCAGTGCATAAACAGATACCAGACCATGGGGCCCAATCACACACTGGAACAGTGTCTTAAGGGATATACTAATATATATATATATATTACAAGCATTTTGCTGGCGCTGTTATCCAAAGCGACTTATACAACATTTTAAATAGCATTTACATTGCATCCATTTAATACACCTGGATATATACTGAAGCTGTGCAGGTTAAGTACCTTGCGCAAGGGTACAACGGCAGTGTCTTACCTGGGAACCTTACCCATTATACTAAACTGCCACCATGTATTTATGCTTCTGCGGGAGGTTGTGCTGTGAAGAAGCCCGTATGGTGCACATATTTTCTTTCACATAATGGAGTACAATTAAGGTTCATCAGAGTGCCGTTTCCACACACTGCACTGACTGATAATGCTCTGCAAAGTGTTGATTCCACCGCAGGGATTTTCAAAAACAGTTGATTTTTCCTCTCTAGGGGAAGAAACCAGAGTGTAATCTGTCAGTGGGGATGGCTAATGGCAGGAGTGAGCTTGGATTATGTGCCAAATTACAAATTTTGAAGGAAAATAATTTCTGTGAAAAGCCTTGTGAATAGACAGTGATTAGTTTTGGTTTAAATGTGGGTTTCATCGATCTTCAGTTAAAGACTATTTTGAACATTTTTGCAATGCCACATGACACTCCAGCCACAGTATTTATAAATAAACAGCGTGGTAAAATTCTGTCATTTTGTTTTTCCTGAAGCTCGTCCTGCCGTGCGTCGCATTAAAAACGAAAAACTGAGGAAGTCGTTCCAGCTTTCCAAAAGAAGATAACGTCACAGCGCTAACCTCCGCAGAGTGGCAACATAGTTATCCAAATAAAGCACCCGCACTGTGGGGCAGCTCAATACAAGACCTACTGTACAAAATACAGACAGTGAGTGAGATGACACTTAAATGTGTGATATAACTCGCAGACATTCATCCGTTATCTATACCCGCTTATCCTGGGCAGGATCGCGAGGGGTGCTGGAGCCTACCCCAGCATGCATTGGGCGAGAGGCATGAATACGCCCTGGACATGCCACCAATCTATCACATTAACTCACACACTCATACCTATGGGCAATTTAGAGTCTCCAGTTAGCCTACCTGCATGTCTTTGGAGTGCTCAGAGGAATCCCACAGACACAGGAAGGACATTCATACTCCACACAGATCGGGATTCTAACCCGGGACCATCTGGCTGTCAGGGGACATTGTTACCCACTGCACCACCATGCCGCCCATCCTGAAAACAATGAGTTTTACTAATATTGTTTGTGCTATAATCGTCCAGGATAGCATGCGTTCGCTGAAAATAAAGTGTTTGTGCAGGCATTGTCTAGGATAGCATGTGCTCGCTAAGAATAAAGTGTTTGTGCAGGCATTGTCTAGGATAGCATGTGCTCGCTATTGAATAAAGTGTTCATGCAGGCATTGTCTAGGATAGTGTGCACTCAATATGAATAACGTGTTCATGCAGGCATTGTCTAGGGTAGCACGCACTTGCTATTGAATAAAGTGTTCATGCAGGCATTGTCTAGGATAGCACACACTCGCTATTGAATAAAGTGTTCATGCAGGCATTGTCTAGGATAGCATGTGCTCGCTAAGAATAAAGTGTTTGTGCAGGCATTGTCTAGGATAGTGTGCACTCAATATGAATAAAGTGTTCATGCAGGCATTGTCTAGGATAGCACACACTCGCTATTGAATAAAGTGTTTGTGCAGGCATTGTCCAGGTTAGTGAGCGCTCGCTAACACTAGCCACCCGGGGCAGATCTTTTGAATTGAGGCCTCAGAATTGATGCCTTGTTTTGCCCTCATAACCGCCAGCGTAGGTATGAGATTGTTTCAGTAGGCGGACATTTCAAAGCGCCATTTCATTGTTTCGTAACCTCAAACACAAGGTGTCAAAGCTGAAAAATGCATGAGCTCTGATTGTTTCAAACCACCGTCTAAATGTCAGCCAAGTCAAGCATTCTGAATCAAACATAAATTTAGGTGTGTGAAAGGGGCAGCAAAATAGAATTCCCTTCAAGTGAAAAGACGAATACCCTTTCTAGTTTATAGTGTGCAAGGCAATGAAGTGAACAGAGAAAAGGTTATCTTCAATAGCAAGAAGATATAACACTGTTGAAATGAGTGTATGCGCTCTGAACTAACTTGTGAAAGTAGAAGTGGCATATTTACCCATTCAGATTATGGATGATATCTTCTTTACAAATGTACTGTGTTTATTATTTATATTTTCATTTGCGGGGAGGGGGGCATTTGTGCAGACGTTGTGCAAGAAGAAATGTCCAGGCAAGGTGTCGTGTGGGTGTGAGACTAAGGTCAACCACCTGCTATAATCACTCACTACAAACAGTAGGAAAGAATAGCACACAAGCGCATTAACAAAATCAAAATTCAAAAGGCGTAAGGGAATCAACAGTAATAACAGCTGCAATGCATTGTGGGTATCTCAATAGGCCACACATGCCCTATGAAAGAGCAGAGGTTACCTGCCATTTTGAAGAGAGGTAGCCAGAGGGCGGTATTGCTATACCACGGGACATTAAGTGCTTCGCACAAATGAAATTTAAAGTAAATCTACTGCACGAAAGGGGAGAAAAAAAAAAGAAAAAAAGAAGAAACGTCGGACCAATAGCATGAAGACGGCGTCGTAAAAATGTACTTAAGAGCCGACGGGAGGCTGATCTCCCCCGCTCCACTGTCACACCGGGGTGGTGCGTGGATGTATGGGTCCATAAGTTTATGACACTGAGCGATATCGAGGCCGGATATTACTCTCCAGCCCGTCGGCGGTCCTTGATGTCGGAGCTGTAGGTACCTCGTTGAGCTTCTCACGCCTTGTAACTCTCAACGCGTTTTTTTTTTTTTTTTTTTTTTTTGTTGCTTTACAAGCACACGGTATTCTCTGCAGATGGAGAGCTTCTCCCTCACGCGTCTGCCAGGATGTGCTGTGTGCTGACGGCTCGGACGACTCGGGCCGGCCCAGAAATCGATATCCCTTCAGATTGATTCCCTCCTTGGAAGGACGATTGCAGTTTCCTTCCAGAACACCCCCCTCTTCCCACCCGCATCCACCCGCCTCCACCCCACCCCCCAAACCCATTGTGCAGCCATTTTCCTTTTCCATGATGTGTTTTCAGTGAACCGCAGACTGTGATTTAACCTACTCAGCTCACGTTGCCGCACATCTTTATTAATAAAAAGAAACTCATTTCTGCAAACTGTACAACGTCTGTCACATTGGCATACTGGACTGAATAGAGGGTAGTTTCTTTTGTGTGCATCTGTGCATTATTTCCTTTTAGACAAAAAGTTGCAGATGAAACAGAAAGAGAGGGAAAAAAAAAACAAACATAACAGTACTCAAAGCATTTCATGGCCCAAGGGCAAACGAAGAAAAGGATATACCCAACTGTTAGTTTATATTTCCAATACATACTGTGGAGGTACTCTTATATTTAGGCACATACCAACATGATCAGTTAAAAAATAAAATAAATAAATAAACTACCCAGTTATGGTCCATTTTCCGCTGTTGTCTGTAGACACATCTATTCAGACTGTACCCGTAACTCTAACACTACACCCTTGCAGGGTTACCCCCAATTTAGTGTCACTCTTGCGTATCTTACTTGTTCCTTACTTACATAGCACTTCTATGTTGCATTTGGATTTTCATCTAGATCACACAGAATCTCTTGTAATCATGCCTCACTTCTAGTTTAGGACCGGCCATAACTTTACTAACTTAGCCTATGCTCAGCGAGTGAACCGGACTTGCTGTTCATGGCTATGAGTTACGGTACAATTCTTGTAAAGTATCTGTATCTGACCTGTGTTCTGTTGTTGTTCCAACGACCTTCAGTGCGTACTCATTGTATGCCACTTGGGATAAAAGCAGCTGCCAAATAAAATTGAACGCAAATTGGCAATGCAATGTACGCTGGGATAATCTTGCTGAATGATATGTTTGTGGCCAAGTTCAGCTTCCTGGCAGAGGGAAACGGGCTTTTAGCTAAAAATGGTTTAAGAAAAGGTTCTATTTAAAAAAAAAAAAAAAAAAAAAAATGTCCTTCTTACGTGGGCAAATCCAGCACTGGTGTACGCCGCCAAAAAAGCTCAATTTCTCACCTGCCCACAACATGTGGCTCCAGGTGAGGTCCCCAATGACATTCAGCAAACTCCAGATGCTTATTTTCGTTGATTGCCCTCAATACAGGCTTTTTTTTTTTTTTTTAGCAACCTTTCAAAAAAGCTGCTGGTATGGAGGAGGTATCTAATGAGAGATTAGGAGTCTGTGTCTCCCCCACATGAAACCATTGCTTGTAGATCTATAGAAACTGTTACTCTTGCTTTTTTGCTTTACTTCCCAAACCATCTGGCACACTGTGTGTTGGACTAAGATGCAATAGTCTTCTTGTTTCTTCTGAGGATTCTTTGGCTGTATCCAAAACAAATTACTCGCATACTACTGAGTATATAAATTCAGTGCACTGAATGAGAAAGTTGTTAAGTAAGCAACATTTTCTCTAAATTTAGTGCACTTAAACCCCCTGGATGATATACTTATTTCTGCAACCTTTTTCTCTCATCTTTATCAGGGCTGTGAAAAATTTTGGAGGGCACTGTAGACATGAACAGATTGAAATTTATGGTCTTATCATGCATATTAATTTTACATTGATTATCAACAGCTGTCTCCGTGATTAAGGGGGTCAATGTTACAGTGTCAGAGCAATGGCATCGAACAGCCTGATGGTCAGAAGCCACTGCGACATAATCTTAAATTGTCTTTGCTTTGCCTTGATATTCCTGAAATACACGCTTTTTCTTATCAAGGAAGACCAGGACTATGTTTGAAGTCTGTAAGATAAGCCCGTAGAGGCAGACATTTGGTATCATGGAGTGTGCTTGGGTGAAACATTTTTATATTCTTATGATAATATATAATACTAATGATAATAATAATAATAATAATATGAGATAAATAAGTTCTCAATTGATTTGAATTATTGTAGCAGAAAAACATTCTATTTCTGGACATTTCTGCTGAAATGAGCATCAATGTCAACTGTTCTGCCTTTATTGAATATCCATATCTTATGATAATACTGAGCTTTTTAATTTATTATTCATATTTATTTTGCCATTTGAATCTTTTTTTTTTTTATCAAAACTGCATCAGGGCTTCAGTAACGCAGAGATGGATGAGGGCGCCAAAAGGTGATACATACCAGCAGGACACACAGTACCTGGATGAAATCGAAACTGTCCTCCTTGATATGAAACCATAATTCATGTTTCAGTTGTACCTTCATATTGATGTTCTTCCACTCTTAGTCCTGAATCATTGTTTTGCTTGATGGACTGTCACTGCTTTTTTGCACATAAGAGCCAGAATCTCAGCGGCCTGCAGGGGAGGATCATGGGAATTAATCTGGAGGTTGGGTTTAATCTGTCCCACCTTTAAAACAGAAAGTGACAGGGCGGCCTCTCCTGACGGACGTGGTCTCTGTGGTGTAATCCATTAAGCCACACGCGCACCTGTGAAGGATTCTGAAAGGGTACAAACTCTGGCTATCATCTCTGGTGATAATCTCTGCCTGTACATTTACACCAGGGGGAATAATCAAAGTGAGGGGCCCACACCCCAGACCCGAAACCAGCTGTAACACCCTTAAACCTTTTCCAGAAGAAATGTTGCTAACCGACCCAGATTTTAGTAATTTTGTCCACATCTCAGAGCTTTGTTTTACCAGAGCTTTTATTATTATCTTCCTTTTTTTTGTGAGTAAACATGCCATTTAGATGCTGATGCACGCCAGTTTTGAATTGCCACCAGGTAATTAATTTGATATGACTGCCATTGTGAAATGAATACAAAAAAGGAGAGGTGGGGGGGGGGTGTGATAACTGTGGAAGGGTTTTTTTTAACTCTGTGTGAAGTGCAGACAGCTCTGATTCTTGTGTCTCTAAAGACACAGCTGTCCCTGTCTATGGGAATAATTACCTCCCAGGCCTACGAGCATCGCCCTGGCCCCGCCCTAGCCCCGCCCTGTCATCCTGCACCATACAGAAGCACTCCGTTAGAAGGCGCTGTCCTTCGAATGAAACATTAAGGCCTTGACTCACAGTGGTGAGTAAAAGATCCCATGGCACATTTTAAAAGAGTAGGGCTGTTGTAAGTGTCCCCATTGTCCTGGTCAAATTCCCATTAAGATTGGTCCCGTACATCTAAATCCCCCACCCACACCTGATTGGCTGGACGGTCTCTAGCATTCCCTGCCCACTTTAATTTGCCTGGTCTTCACTCTGACTTATGAGGTAAAAATAAAGACAGAAATAAATTAATGAATTCATAAAACGAGTAAAGCCAGTTACTGCATAAATGCCATGCATTATCGTTTTATAATGGCATGTTTGATGGCACACTGGTGATTTGTACTGACTTAATAACGTAATAAACATAACTGTGATGTAATGGAGGACAGACTGTAATTGGCAAAAAAAAAAAAAAAATCTTAAGGACTAGAATGGTCTTTAGATTTAAATAAATAAATAAATAAATAAATAAATATCCAGCATTTATTGATCAGTGTTTCCTTTTTTGTGACCTGCAATTGTACATGGCATGTGCTGAGGGAAGTGGTCGATTGTATTTCTAATGGAAGAGACGTGTCTGTCAACCTGAATTATTTCCGAACTCCATTCTCACCATCTGACAGCAAATCTCAAAAAAAGAAGCCAATACGATTTTGGCTGCACAGCAAAAATAATTTAAGTTTGTTGAGCTAAACTTTTTTTTTTTTTTTCCTTCAGGTGATGGCATCTGACTAAAACTACAAAAATAAATAAAAATAAATAATAATAAAATGTATCAATATAATAAAGGTGGAAGAATGAGAGGGGGTATTCATATTTCATCGTCCATACCACTGCATGCGTATAAAGCCATACAAAGCACTGATATGGGACTTCATCTCTACATAGTGGTGGACGCACAGTCACCTGAGAAAAACGACCAGGAAACGTAACGCTAGCCGCTACGTAACGCTAGCCGCTACGTAGCACGCGATTCCTCGGCATTCAGGACACGGAGTCTGCGATGCGCCGGCAGATTTTTCTTACCGTGTCATGAAACCGCGGCTCGGTTTTTCCCCCGACATCCGTCACTCAGCCCGTCGGAGCCGGAGGAGGAGGGAAAACGACCCCGCGGTGCGTCACCGGGCAAAAAAAACAGGCGCTAGAAAAACAAAAGTGAGGGGGGTTTGAGAGTCTGGCGTGGGACCGCTCCTCCGCTCGGAGAGCGCTCAGCCCAAAAGGCCGGAGGAAGACCGGCGTGCTTTTACGCTCCCTAAAGTGTCGGAATAAAACGCGGACTCAGACAAAACGAGAACACAGAAAACACTCGTGTTCACATAAACGTCTGTTTCTACCTCCGAGTGAGTTCGGCAGCTGGTTTATTGCCTCTCTCTCTTTTTTTTTTTTTTACTGAGCGGCTGTTTTCAGAAAACTTTCTGCTGGAGAAAAAGAAAATAAACAAAAATATAGTAATGAAAAAAGGAAAGGGAAACTTGAAAGAGTTTTCTGGAAAGAGAGAGGCAAATTGAAAAAAAAAAAAAAGAGAATCTCTGTCTTTGTCACTCTTTCTATCGTCGGGATTTGTTGTTCTGCATTCTGTTGCCATAGTTACCATGCTTTTTTTTAAAAAAGTGTGTGTGGGGGGGGGGGGGGGGTGTTCGAAGTAGATTGTCCCAAGACACATCAGTGACATTTGACAGTGCTTTCTCTTATTTTGTTTTTCTGCTCATAATAAACATTAGTATGCTAATTGGGACCTGTGGTTGCACTTTTCTTGCTTTAGCGTTCGACAAGTGCCATTCACCCTGGTAAGCTGGCTTTAGGGCACTTGTGGTAGGCCGCCATTACAGCACTGACAGCGATCGAATGAAATACAGCCTATTATATTAGCGGGTCTCTCATGGATGACCAGCACTTAGTGAGGAAAAAATGGTAAATCTATAATTTTATAATACTGCAGGGACTACATAATGAGTACACAAATACAGACTCATATACTTGAAAGTTATTCAACATTATATTAAAAGTAAATCCCATTTTCTTCCCAGTTTGAGATGCCCGTCATCAGATCAGGGGGTCTCCAAACTTGGTCCTGGTGGAGCACAGGGTTTTTTTACGGTTTCTGTTTTGACTTTAAAATCAGCAGCCAATTCACACCCAGGAAACCGGGTTACAGTAGGCGAGTAACGGCACAATCAGCTGCTTCAATCAATCAGCTTCATGCTGGGGATCCGGTGAACACCAGCACGGCCTCTACAGCTTCCCTGGACCAGGCCTGCAGATCCCTGCTCCGTAGCAACCTCAGGCCTGGTGCATCGTGGGACCACCATCCGTTGGTTTAGGAAGAAGGGGGTGAAGGGCTACGGGACACAGTGCTTAAAGGCTCAGGGTCCGCTTATTTCCACCCTGCCGTTCAGCCCACTGAGCTGCGTCCAGGGTTTCCATGCATCGCGTGTACACAGGTAATAATAACGCACATCTTTAAGGCGCCTTCCAGTGGACGCGTGAAGACGAAGGCGAGGATGACTCTTCTGTGAATGGAGGCGAGGAGAGGCCGCCCGCCGCCAGCGAGGGGCCATCTGTCCCCCGTCTCTCGCCGTCACGTCTCCGGAAGGTTCCGCGGGGACCCGGCCAGTCGTTATCTAAGTTATGAGCCGCGCCGTGTCGCAATCTGGTCTCCGCCCCCCCGTCCCCCCGTCCCCCCCGTCCCCCGTCCGCCGTGCGCGGTCGATAAGATTGAGTTTCGCCGCGCGGGAGGAGCGCGGACAGATTTCTCAGAGAAATATACGGCGAGTCGCGGCCCGCTTTGAAGAGCGGGAGAGCGATTCTTTCGAACGAGCGATGGCAAGGGGTGGGGGGGGGGGAGGGTGGGAGGGTGGGGGGGTAGGGGAGGATGATCTAGGGATGACTCACTGCCTATCCCTCAATCTCTGGCCAGTGCTCACCTGCGATATTAATATCTCGAAAAGACAAATCTACCATTCACGCCAAATTAAGGGCATTCGTTTCACTGGAGTTAAATGGGGTTTAAATGCGTGTGGTGACCTCAACACCCATCTTCACAAATAGGCCGCAGCCTGCAGACTATGAGAGCTTAGTACAAAACGGATGTACAGTGCAATAACTATATTTCATTGTTTTGGCTCTCACCTCCAGCATGTTAGATGTGAAATGAGTTGATGTGAAATGAGTGCCAACTGTCTTCTTTAATTTAGATAGGGTTTTTACATCCGTATCCAGTGATCAACGCAGGAGTTTCATGTAGTCCCTCCAATTAGGGGACCAAAAGTAATTGGACAAATTAACATCTTACAATAAACGTCTTAAAGCTGTCATATTTAGTACTTGGTTGCAAATCATTGCATCCAATGACTGCCTAAAATCTGTGACTCATAGACATCATCTCCTGGATATATCTTCCCTGGTGATGCTCTGCCAGGCCTGTACTGCAGCCAACTTCAGTTCAGATTTTTTAGGGTATTTTTTCCTTCACACTTGTCTTCAGTAAGTCGAACACACGTTCAACTGGTTTCAGGTCATGTGATGGAATTGGCCAGCCAAGAACATTCTCCTTTTTGGCCTTGAATGACTCCTTGGCTGCTTTAGCAGTGTGTTTAGGGTCATTGTCCTTCTGCAGCATGGGGAGGTGGACTGTGTATAAAAAGCACTTTAATTTCCGCACGGTGAAACCAAAATGTATTATTTTGCCCTTTAATAAAAGCAGAGAAATCTAAAATTGTGGACTACAGAGCCAAATCAAAAAAAAAAAAAAAAGCCTTTGTCCTCAGCATTAAGGGCATATCACTTGTATTTAAATAATGCACAGTAAGTTCTCAAACATGTTTATATTTCATAAATCACCCGTTGTAATGGAAACAGATGGACATGCTACAGGTTCTGTTCCATGGGGGACAGTGGTTCACCCTCTGCCTGTGCTGTAAGGTGCCTGGTGCCTCTGCTACGCACGATGCCTGTACTGTAAGGGCCTGGTTCCGTTGCTATGCATGTTGGGTGTACTGTAATTGCCTGGTTCCGTTGCTATGCGCGTTGGGTGTACTGTAATTGCCTGGTTCCGTTGCTATGCGCGTTGGGTGTACTGTAATTGCCTGGTTCCGTTGCTACGCGCGTTGGGTGTACTGTAATTGCCTGGTTCCGTTGCTACGCGCGTTGGGTGTACTGTAAGGGCCTGGTTTCGTTGCTACGCACGTTGGGTGTACTGTAAGGGCTAGGTGCCGTTGCTATGCGTGTTGGGTGTACTCTAAGGGCCCGGTGCCATTTTCACGTACAGCGGCTGACGCCCCTGATGATATTGACAGTCGCTGCATTAGGCTCAGCCCACAGCACCAGCTCGATCGGGTCATATTAGTTTCCTCAAACCCTTTTTACCGTCCCGATCCCGGGCTAAAGATAGGTCGCGCTCAATACCCCAGATCCCCATTGGATCTTGTATTTACACTAAAATATGCATGCTCTTCCAGCGTTAACAACAGGCGGCCATTTTAACATTGGCAGAATTGAGTTTTGTTTTGGTTTCCCTCCATGGCGGTGAAACTCGATCAGGATTTATCATTGAGGGACCTTCACATCCTCAGGAAACGGTTTTTCGAGCTGAACGAAGGCCTATATCTATTCCTCTGTCGGTTTATTGTTTGATTGCCCAAATTAATTTTGATGCTCAAAAGACTAAGAAGCGATAATATTAATTGAAGTCGTTAAATGGGGGCTTTTTTTAAATGAAGTCGCCGCTTTTTGTCGCGGAATCCGCCGACGGGGGGACGCGTTCGCAGCGAAGCGTGCAGGACGGGAGCTCGCTCAGACTGCAGGACCGCCATCGCGGTAACGCGATTTAAGTGGATTGATGGCGCGTTCTGGCGACGGTTGTCCCTAAAACGCAATTGAAGATGGGGGGTGAAGATGGGGGGGAGGGGGGCACACGAACATTGTCCTCACCCTGAAGGGCACAACGAAAGAGGAGGCATAAATAATGTAGTGGCTACGATCTGTCTGGGGGAAAAAAATAGAAATAAATAAATAAATAAATAAAAGATGCCACAGTGGTTATAAATATGAAGAATATGAGTCGCATTGACGCGGTCGAGTCTTTCTGGCACCTACTGACGCGGCAGGCGGGCGGTAGGGAGGGAGGCACGGAGGGAGGGAGGCGGGGAAGGATGAAACAGCAGAAGAATGTCCTCTATCTGTCTGTGCCCCCCCCCCCCCCCCCGTACGAGCGCACCGGCCCTTTAAATCATTGGATATAATCTTATTAACACTCGTCCTCACCGTTAGATTGTACTGTAGCTCCCGCCCCCCCCCCCTCCCCAACACCGCCCAGCGCCCCCAAGTCCCCCTGCCCCAGCACAAGATGTCTACTGCAATTATGGGTAATTATATCGCACCTATCGCAGCTGCCCAACTCACTCCCCCTACCCCCCCCCCCCCCATCCCCTCCCCATCCCCGATCACCGGTTTGACGTTAGCGGTAATTAGCGGTAAGAGCTAACGTGTGACGGAGCGGAGATTGACACTCGAAAGGGCCCGCCGGCCTCTGATGTGACTGGCAGGACAGCTCGTCCACCCCCCCGCCCCACCCCCGTCCCCGTCGGGGGAACGGGGCGGGGTGGGGTGGGGGGAGGGGGGGGGGATTTAAGGCCGGTGGTGTTGAAAGGGAAATGTGACATTTGAAATATGATTTTGATTTCTTTTGTTTTTTTTTTTTTTCTTTTCTTTCCGTTTCCTGAGCACATGGGCGACATAGCTCAGGAGGTAAGACCGATTGTCTGGCAGTCGGAGGGTTGCCGGTTCAAACCCCACCCTGGGCGTGTCGAAGTGTCCTTGAGCAAGACACCTAACCCCTAACCCCTAACTGCTCTGGCGAATGAGAGGCATCAATTGTAAAGCGCTTTGGATAAAAGCGCTATATAAATGCAGTCCATTTACCACATGCGAGGCTGCGCGCGGCTCTTTAGCGAGCTAGCGCTAGCCAGGTGCGCCGCCGCCCGCTAAGGCACAGCTCCGGCTGCGGACGGCTGCTGCAGAGGAATCCGAAATTTCAGCTCGCGACTTTCTGAGTCTGGCTACCGAGCCATTTCCACGTAGATACCCCTGCCAGAACATAAAGTCGTGCAGGCTAACGTCTATTTTTCATTTCAGTGTTTCGAATTCATTTATAACCCCCAGCTGACCTCTACTGATGGCTCATTACACGCAATTCTATTTGGCTGGAAAAGAAGTTGATGAACAGATATGATGTATGGACACGTGTGTGTGTGTTCTGGTATGTGTACATGTGTTTGTATGTGTGTGTGTGTGTGCGCGTGTTTCTGTTTGTTAATGAATTAGTGGATAAGTTCCTCAAGGACACGGAAGTTAAATAATAAATAAGATAAACTGCATGGCACTGGAAACTGGTCCAAGGCTCCGCGGTTTAAAAAGCCTTCTTGCCAAATACTTTTTATTTCAGTGATGCGGCGATAGACTCCAGCCTGCTATTACTATTACCCCCTACCAGAAGCACAGCATGATACAGACTGGATTTGCATCCATTTAAAGTACTGCAAATGTGATTGGACTCCCCTGGATAAATTATGTTTGCAGAGGGTTAAAAATGCTTTGGGTGCACCCTGTTCCGTTCTATATTAGACGGGCTCACTTGGGGGAGTCCTGTATTACATCAGTATCGATCAAACCCCGGTAATACCACTTTGTTCTAAACAATTTCGGTAGCGGGGGGGGATCGTATCCCCAAATGTCGGATTCTCTGTATGTGAAGCAGACAAGCTTCTTCCGCAGTCCCCAGGGGTATCGGTAACGCAAAGCTACTGCCCACCATGCACGTGTTCCTGTGTGTGTGTGTGTGTGTGTGTACTAGTGTGTATGTGTGTGTGCACTTCTGTGTGCGAGTGCTAGTGCACACACTAGTTTGTGTGTGTGTGTGTGAGCGTGTGTTTGTGACTGCACCATCCAATTTTGCCGTTTGACATCTCAATCTGTGTGGAAATGCTATCTCTCCTGCTCTGTCACCGTCGCTGCGGATAAATAAATAAATAAATGAACACACAGCTTCTATTCCCGAAAGGTCAAATGACCGAGACAGATGATGCTCCCTTAAAAAAGTGTTTAGTGGTTTTATGACAAAAGTAGTTCAGCTTTCTGGGTGCCAGACGTTTTCTAACTTTTCCTCCTCTGTGCTGCATCGGCATCTTGAGGTGATAATTGGTACTGCATTATATTTTGTGTACTGTATATGACGTTTATTTTTCCCCTTCCTTCATTGGGTAAATACATGAAATGGCACATTAAGAAAATGCAAGTGAAGATCACGCTGCACAGAAATACTAACACGGAGAGAATACATTGGCATTGCAGCTAAAGATCGGGAGTCCAAAGGCTCTTCTGAAAAAATGGTTAAAAAAAAAAAAGACTTTCAACTTAAAGAACATTAGTTTATATTTACGTTCTTTATTAAACTTTAAGTTATAGGCTGTAAACTACAACAAATATTTCTTGATGACAAGTAAAAAATAATTAAAAAAAAAAAAAAAAAAAACTTACAACATAGCTAAATAGTCTTGCATAGATCTATTATGTCATGATGTCACAATTTACATTACATTACATTACAGGCATTTAGCAGACGCTCTTATCCAGAGCGACTTACACAACTTTTTACATAGCACTTTACATTGTATCCATTTATACAGCTGGATATATACTGAAGCAATGCAGGTTAAGTACCTTGCTCAAGGGTACAACGGCAGTGTCCTTACCCGGGAATCGAACCTGCGACCTTTCGGTTACAAGCGCAGTTCCTTACCCACTGTGCCACACTCCGTCCTAATTTAGACACGACTCTGTGTACTACTGAGGTAAAATAGACTCCGTGCTGAAGTGGGTCTTAGATGCCGGGGTAAAACAAACCATGTTTAATATGGGGTTTAAGTTGGAGATTCCAGCCACAAAGCAGTCATTTTAGGGGCCTTCAAAGTATGTTTGAGAACCTAGGATATGATATGAACTCATGGCGTGCGTTGATATATATAGTACATCACCGAGCGTGTCAAAGTCAAGTCTTAGTGACCTTTTTCAATGGGGCGTGTCTGCTAGCAGTTATCCATCTCCCTTAAACCCGTAGAATTGGGTGTTACATGTTGTGAATGCATGCATTTGAAGAACAGCAGAGGCTGGATGGGTTATGTTCCTCTCTCAAGGCGCCATTTATGTGTCTGACCCTGGGATCTGAGTTCAAGGGCATGATGGTCAACCGAAAATAAAAATCAAAAAGCAATGTAAATACATGAGTGCAGTCTGAACTGCTCAATGTTTCCAAGTTCATTTTATTCAATACATCAAAAATTGTCTGACGCAAACCATGAGTACAAAAATTAGTTGACCATTATTTGTTGCTGTATACCTCATAGATTTGAATGCTCATTTTAGCCGATACTTGTTAGTTGTCTTCTTCCTTTAATTCAGCTTTTCCTTTTTTTTTCTAGGTAGCATCTCAAATCGAGGTCAGTTTAGGAAAAGAATAAAAAGAAAAGTTCCGCTCCATTGACTCAAACTGCACTGCTTGATTCAAACTTTAATGAGCAAACCTAGTCATCAACACAGATCAGATCATTACACCCTACCTCTGTTCTGATTTCCCAAACAATCACCTCATCTCAGATCACCATAACAACCATCCTCAGATAACCCAAACTAATCTAATATAACGGCTCACCTCAGAATGCCATAACGACCTATCTCAGATTGCCATAACGACCCACCTCTTACGGTCATAAACCCTCCGCACCTCAGATCACACCCGAAAATGCCCCCCAGCCCACCCGCCCGCAGGACAGGCCCTTGGTCTCCAGAGCCAGCCCCCCGAGGCGCTGCGTGTGATTGGCCGGACAGTGCTGTGACCGCGCACTCTGCGGTTGGCCACGGGACCTTCTGCTTGCCTGCAAGAATGTGCAGCTTTAGCGTCAGGGTTGGTGTTAATGTGGGCACTTCCTGGTATATGTCTGCACCAGGTGTCAGTGTGTGGCAAACAAAAAGGCCAGCTGGGAGAGTTCACACACAGTGTGTGTGTGTGTGTGTGTGTGTGTGTGTGTGTGTGTGTGTGTGTGTGTGTGTGTGTGTGTGTGTGTGGGTGTGTGCGCGTGCATGCTTTCATATCACTTGGAGGAGTGTCCTTGTAAGAAAGATATTGAAATCAGTGTGGGTGAATTTCTATGAAAGACGTGGAACTTAAGCATTTATGGCCGCTTTCTCTCTCCCCCTCTCTCTCTCCCTCCTGCTCTCCTTCTCTCTCTCTCTCTCCTCTTGTTCCAGTCTGGGTTTCAGCCCTATGTGGTCAGTATAAGCGGTTTGTTTGTGGCGATCTCTGGACCTCTTAATTCAGTGCAGAATTAGCCGGTTTGGAAGTGATGAGAGGAGTGGCAGCCAACGAATGGGGAGGATGGGAACACCGTTGATGGTTGGAAGTCACTTCAGCGAAGGGGGCCTACTTCAGATGTACTGCAAGAGATGCCTGCAAGAACTTCTGAGAAACAAGGCTCACATTTCTACTTAAATACTGACCTCTGCTGGCAGACCAAGTGTACTGTTTTGTCAGTTGAATGCAGTGTGTCTGTGTGTGTGTGTGCGTGGGTGCACGCGTGTATTATATTTCAATTTCCAACTTTAATATCTACTTCAAATTAAAGTAATATTTTGTACTGTGAAAAATACAGATATATTGCATTTAATATAAAAAATAAAGGTCATATTTGTTTGTAATCAGCTGTGTGCCATTGGAAAATAACATGCACTCCATTGTTTCAATTTCTTTATTAGAAACCCCCTCCCCCGACACATTCTTCAAAGGTTAATCTGAAAAATGACTCCATAGTCATAGTAGTTTAATACGTTTCAACATAATTGTAATAGCTACCATCCCACCTGTTTAATAGTAATTGCTTGTTGAAGACAAACACTAAAACAGGATAATTATTAAAGATAAAGTTATATGAAAGTGTTTAAAATAAAGAGTATGCCATCATTACTGAAATAAGTAGCAGACTATTGATGTACACCATGTAAAAGTACACTTTTTTTTACTTGTGCCCTGTATTAATCAATTAATGTAAAATAATGTGAGGTGGTGGCACCTCTCACTCTGATTTCTGCGGGTTAATTGACCCTGACGAGGGGCAGGTGTGTGAGTGCTATGGTGAGGTGATGGCACCTCACAGGCATTTGCTCTGAGCTAATTGTCCCTGATGAGGGTCAGGTGTGGGAGGCCTATATCTAGCTCCTGATTTCTGGGGTTCAGTGCAGACTCATTGTTTGTCAGACTCTTGGTGTGTAGGGGTGTGAGAATTGGCAGAAGTTACCGTGTTGATCCTATCTGCCAGATTTGATCACCAGTTAGTTTCTTCTCGAGCTGTTTATCGCTTCGTAGTGTGGAGGACATTTTGTCCTCGTCTCTTTAGTTTTCCTTTTGTTTTCTACCCGCCAGGCTGCGAGTGTCCTTTTTTCTTTTGTAAGTGACTCCAATCTGTTTTTCTAGTGGGGTTTTTCTTTCTGGGTAGCTACGCTGTGGCGGTGTTTCATTCCTTTTAGTTTTCTGAGCCCGCTGACAGAAGTTTCAGTGAGTGGAGGGAGCGATTACTTGACTCTATTTGGTATTTCCCCTTCCCTTTCTATCGCTCGGCGATTTTGTGGTTACCCCTCAGGGTTAACTTTTAGATCCCCTCGGTCCGCAATTGCATCCCACCCTCCTCAACCGTGACAAACAATGTTTACATAAACATGTAAGTAAATTCAATAAGAGTACAATGATTATTATGCTTACACTTCTTCCCTTTTTCTCTCTCACACCCCTATACACACAAAGATTCAGCATGTGCTCGCAGTACCCTGAATGTTCCTGCCGTTCGGGGTGGGGCTTCTGGAGTGTCACCCGTGTTAAAGCCCCCTTCCCGGGCCGAGAGCTGAGACCAATCACAGCAAACCGAGTGCCTTCAGTCGACAAAGGGACCTGTCTTTTCGGCATTGATTCAATCTGCTAAGAAAGTTGTCCAAGAGACCCGCTGCCTTAGTGCAGTGTTACAACAGCAATCGGGTTGGCGACATATTTAAAAGTTATATTATTTTAACTCCCAAGAATATAACTTTAGCTATCCCGTTGTGATTAATGAGAGACTGTTGTTCCCTCACCATCCACATGGTGGCACTGTTGCTGTGTGATAGCCAGAAGGAATGTTAACTATTTATAGTGGATAAACGATAAGAGCAATTTGGGCCGGGGAGTATCACTATGTGTCAGGGTTTGTTTATAAAAGAGATGATTTGCACGGTAGGAACGGTATCTGACAAGGAAGTGCTAAAACACAGGGATGACAGCAGTGTGTTGAGAAGGAAAAAAAAAAAAAAAAAGCAAAAGAACAGACAGAGAATAGGGAATACATCTGAGGTGTAATATACCAGCACATGCATACTCAAAAAAATAAAATAAAATAATAATCTACTGGCTGGCAAGAGTATTATTGGAACAGTTATGTACTTTTTATCTCCTATCTAGAGGTACCACTGGGGCTCTCTGATCAATTTGATTTTTTTTTTTTTATTCAGACAAAAACCTGAAAATGTAAACGTCGCAGCAATAAATGTTTCGCACTTGGCAAATGGTTCCGTGGAAGAATATTAGGGCTGTTTCAGTCGTGCCTTCGTTGATGCACACAACGAAATGAACTGCTGTTGATAGTCAGCCAGTTGCTAGTTACATTGAACTATGTGTTGGCCTTTCCATCAGCATCCGAGTCAATTTCCAAATCGGCCTTGGATTACTAAAGACCTACATCATGAATCAAATGGAAATGAGCTCAACAACAATGCGATGCCCTTGAGGGGAAAAATAAATAATTTAACAAAAACTGTAAAAGAAAACTGGCCAAACTTAATTACAAGGACATAGTTGAGGAATAATTTGGAAAGGAGAATATGAGAAGGGTCTGCAAGGGGTTGAACAGCACAAATCACAAATACAGCAAGCAATTTAGCTTTCAGATCTGATTAAATTTGCAAATGATTTGAGCATAAATGTATTCCAGGGTGAATAAGAGCAATTACGTATGTAAACATTTTCTCCACAACAACAGAGGTAAAAAAATGTTGTCTTGGATTTGTTCTATCTACATTTGTCATTAACTTTGACACACAATAAAATGCAAGTCACAGCAAAGGTGTTAAAAAATCTCATAAAACTGAAAAAGTATTTTTTAATTAGCTAAAAGATCTCATGTGCAGCAGTGGGAAATGGTAATAACATGTGCAACTGTAGCATGATAGTAACAAGTGTGTTTAGTTTCAAAAAATCAGTGGACAGTTGCTTCTGGTAAATATATGAGTGAATGGATTAATAGGCAGGTGCATTTAATTACTTTTGTCCACCATGGAAATAGCATGCTATTTGCCTTTAATGAGACATTATTACAAATAGGGTAATTCTTTAATAATGAAAAACAGACAAAACACCAACATACCCCCAACAGGCCACATTTTGTGCTGCAAGTTTTATGCATGTAAATCCAGCCCTGGGCGTCAATAGAGATATTTATGCGTGCAGGACAGTTCATGGGGTCAGTTTACGATGTTATTAGACGAGAGTTACATTCAAAAATGAATATGAACCATCGATTTAATAAGTTAGATCTGAGAAAGTTGGAATTGAGTGGAAAGGCCAGAACTTAGCCTTAGAGAATAGTACCAGTAAAACCATGCATCAGGAAACATTAATATGCAATGCCTATTCTTTTCTTTTTTCATCTGACATTATTTTTGCTCAATGACCAAGGGCATCTTTATGTTCATACCGCTGATATGCACTCTCTGATAAGACTGTAAGAAATCTCACTTGTGCCATGTTCTCACTCTTCCATTATCATAAGCATTACGAAAGTATAATGTTGCTGAATACAATTTTTACCCTTGAAATCTGATAAAAGGCTTAACAGCTTATGTAACCAGATAAAGCCTAACCTGACAAACAACCCTGACAAAAGCAGCCAACGGTCAGGACAATAATTTTTTACTGTGGCAAATCCCTAAGATTCACTTGAAATTAACCCACACGTGTCCTTTTAAAAAAAAATCAGTCTGAGATGTGATCCATCAGGCCCCAGGAAGCTATCTGTGATCACAGTTACAAGGTAGTGCTTGCTGAGCATGTCAGTCAGCTGTGGGTCCTGTTCCAAGTGTGGCTTTATCCCCTGTGCTTGGGTTTGAACCCTGTGCCTGTGCCGACCGCTGATGGAAATCCCTCAGGATGATCCAGTGACCGATCCGGCCTTTGCCTCACTCAGGCACACACAAACACACGCACACATACACGTACATGCACACACGTGTACACACGTACACACAAAAACACACATACATGCACACGCATGCACCCACACACACACACACACACACACACACAAACACATGCACACACGTACATGCGCACACACACACACACACGCACATGCACACACGTACACACACGCACGCACACACACACACACACACACGCACACACACACACTCACCTCACATTGCCGTATTTGCGTACATTCCTTTCAAGTGCAATTCCCAACATTCCAGAGAAAGCTCTAAATCTGGTGGTTCCTCTGACAGTTGTGAAAACTTTCTTCACACCCAGTAGGGCACCAAGAAAAAAAAAGTATCACTGGAGTTGATTAGTATAAGGTCGTTTCAGCTGCAAATGAACTGTGAAATGGAACTGGTCGAAAAAGCACTCTACACCAATCCGCTCTAATTCCAGGAAGCAAGATGGCGGACGCGTGCGCAGAGGACAAACACAAAGGTGACAGCATTTAACAACGCTCTATCCAACCTGGTTAGCGGACTGGCATGATGAGAAGAACGATTTCACGCAGCGTACCGCGGTGAAACAAGTAATTATGGGAACCAAAGCACTAATGAAAACATGTGCCGACTCAGATGCCAACAAACAGAGTAGAAATCAAAACGACCTAAAGTGAACTTTTGGGTGCAGTTGAAACCAATTTAACATGTCGGTAACCACGGGATTTCCAGGAGATCAGTACAGATATAGTTAAGCTGGCAGGAGACTGATGCCTTCACTTGAGCTCATTGCAACGAGCATCTGTAAAATTACCTTGTTGCGGTTTAGTTAAAACCCAGTCCGATGTTTATCTGTTCAACAACCAGGACGTTTGTTAAAGGTGTGACTGTTTACTGCTGATCTACATTGCATTGCATTAAACTGACACCTGCAGAGGTGATAATTATACCTTTAAGAGAACATACAAAACTGATATCACACAAGTATTGTCAATTCAAATACATTTTAATAAATGAACAATAGCAGCCTCTACCTCGTAGCAGACCATCCTGAAAGAAATGCCCAAGGTAGCTGCCATTCTTATATGCGTGCAACTCCACCCATATCTAGACTAAACCATTCAGACAATGTTTATATCAGAATAAATGGCAAATATGCACAGTCTCAATGGGAACACCAAACATACAGAAGAAATGCAAAGCAAATATTTATCTCATGCAAAAACAAATGATTTGGCTAAAATACCACACCCCCCCCCCCTCCACAGAAATATAACTTCCTGCTCCACATTCTAAATCATGGGAATAACAGGCAAGCACTCCTGCATGTCCCAGGCCTGACTGAAGCCAGGACATTTCCCCAGCAGCGAGCACCATTGTTCAAATAGCTCAACGTTAGCCTTCAGCCTCGGACTCACCGGACACAGGTGCACCTAACAGGGGCCCTAAAAAAAAAAATTAGAACATAGGTTTCCCTGGGGGTGGTGGGGCCCAATGTGAGATCTTTCCATGGGGCCCAAAATCCCTGGTGGCACCCCTGACATGACCCATCAAAATCTGCATTACATAATATATGAAACTTGACAATTAATAAAGTAATTTGTATTTTTAATCTACCTCGGGTTGATATATTTTTTTTTTTAGTTCCCTAGCGTCACAGTAATTACAACTGTGTAATGGTCAGGAGATGGCGCCATAATCTTAGGAACAAAGGCACATTCACAGGCATTAAAACATGAATGTGACAATGATGCTGTCTGGTCAAAGTGTGTGTGTGTGTGTGTATTACCTATTTGATCAGTTTCTCTGAAGCCAAAGCGAATAAACCTAAGAGGTAAAACAATTTTACTAAATCCAAGAATACTAAATTTAATATTTAAAACATACCGACTAGTCATTGAAGAAATTAAAAAGCTGTCTCACTCAAAAGTATTATTATTAGTAGTAATAGTATCCATCCATATATCCATTATTTATACCCACTTAACCTGGTCAGGGTTGTGGGGGGTGCTGGAGCCTATCCCAGCATGTATTGGGCGAGAGGCAGGAATAGGCTTGGAACAGGTTGCCAATCTATCGCAGGGCACACGCACCATTCACTCACACGCTTAGAACTGTGGGCAATTGAGAGCCTCCAATTAGCCAACCTGCATGTCTTTGAACCGTGGGAGGAAACCGGAGTACCCGGAGGAAACCCACGCAGACATGGGGGGAACATGCAAACTCCACACAGAAAGAACCAGGACCTTCTTGCTGTGAGGCGACAGTGCTACCCGCTGCACCGCTTCACCACCATCTCCAACCCTCATATCTTTAATCTTCAAGAGTCTTCCTCTCTCTTTTTTGCTGACAGGAGATATTAAAATAACTATTTAAGGGGGAAGCACTGCTTAATTAAATTTCCAAGTTGTAAATCCTCTTTTTCTTGCACATTACGGATGTGCAGGAGGGTAATTTGTGGCAAAAGTCAGAAGAAATGCTAAGTGAGAGGATGATGGATCACCCGTCGGCTCACGGCTGAGCACGGGCCAGAAGCAGCGATCGGGAAGGAAATGTCAAACGAGCAACGGGAATGAGAATCAGGAAAATCGGAATGTCAGGGGAGGGAAGGGAAATGGCGAAATGCCAGGAGGCCTCTTTTTGCATGTTTGCCATTGCTTTGCAGTCGCAAACATATCATCCATCCAGGCATGTGATACATAACAAAATGGCAGGTCTTCACCGACAGCGACCTGAAAATTGTTTCGAGGTATGGAGGTGTGTATCTCTGTGGATTTGAAAACCACGCTGGGGTTTCATAACAGGCCGTTCAACATCGCCCAGTCCGTGCGGGACACGCACTCGGGCCAATCCTTCTGCTCCGTGAACCCGAAAACGTTGGGATTTTTGTTTTTTCGCGGCGAGGTGTTTTTCAGGGACGAGACGGTTTGGGGGAGACGCAGAGCGGCGTGACTCGGATGATTAATCGCCTGAGCTGCCAGGAACGGCTCCTGGCGCCCCCCCCCCCCCCTACGAGCCGCTGCCTGAACGCGGGTTCGCCGACGGGGGAAAAAAAAAAACAAAAACACCGGAACGTGCGCCGATGGAGCAGAGTCGTTGGGCCGTTGCGGTTCTCCGAGAACACTCGCGGTTGTTTATCTAAGCCCGGGGTGTCCAACCTTATCCAACGAGAGAGAGAGTACGGGTGCAGGCTTTTGTTTTAGCCTTGCTCTACAACACCGGAATCGAACAATTAATTAATCATGGTCTTCTGTCAAGACCTTTGTAAGAAGAATAAGGTGTCTTAGCGCACAAAAATCTGCACCCTCACCAACCCTTTTCGGTTAAGATTGGACATTGCTCATCTAAACCCCGCTACGTCTTAAATAAAGGTAATAATATGAAGCTTGTTACCATGTAAAATGATCAGGCTACTGGCACTATATTATAACTGAGACTGTTTTTTTTTTTTTTTTTTTTTGCTTCATAGTGCTGACTGTAATGATAACATAATCATCGCAATCAGCTTTGGCTCTGTACTCCAACACATAGAATTTAAAATAAAACACTGAATACATTCCTACGTGGATCACCTGGTATGGGGGACAGACCCTCAAATGAAAGCAGGTAGTCTGCACTTTAAACTAATATTCATCAATTGATTTCAAATCCAGCATTCTGGAGTACAGAATGTGTGTGTTTGTGTGTTTGTGTGTGTGTGTGTCAGACCACGGCGATGCTCCCCCTTGTTGTTGGAGTTTATTACTTGGAGCTTAGTTTTATTCTCTTGTGTCCCCCCCAGATAAGTTGCTTGGAACAAATGAATCGGTTTGAGAAATTGACTTGGACACTAAAAGGCGCACGACGCCGTGGGAACAGGGGCCACTAACAAGGCTGTTTACATTATGAATGCCGGCCTGCCAAAACCGTTCCGATATGAGCCGGGATTCCTCACGCCGAAGAGGAAAAGCATATCAAAGGCACCAGGAACCATTTGACGTCGCGGCGCGTTTACAGAGTAGCTTCGCCGAGAGTGAAAATGGGCCGAATACCATCTCCCTTCAGGTGGATCACAGCACGCCATGCGAGAATTAACTGCACATGAAAGGGTCCCGAACGTACAAATTTCTGAAAACACACACGTCACGTCTCGTGAGCTTCACGAACAATAGCAGCGTCCGGCATGGCTTCAGGCACTGTCTAATGGGGGGGAAAGCAAGCTACTTTGAGAGGCTTGAAAACCTCTTTAATAATGCTGAAATGAAATGAACAAATTGTTTTTGCAAGGGATTTTGAAAAAAAAAAATCCTTTGTAGTATTGAACTTGAATTGCTTCAGCAGAGCATGTAAATTGATTATATGAATAAATAGTAATCTAAAAAAGAAGCAGAAGTTCTCTTCCCTGTGTCTGGCAAAGTTGGGACCTCTGTAGAGTCTGGGTCACCTGTGTCCAGCCAGTTCCCTATTCCCACATCGTAACAACCTGCAGTCCGGTTGGCTGTCTGATGGGAATATGGCAAGACAACATGGGGGTCTTGTCATTGGTTGACGGCATGCAATTATCTACTTAGCGGTCATGCTGATTACATTTGGTCTGATGGAGATGCCTAAGACTTGAAATTGTGCTAAGACTTGAGCACATGCAGATGTCTTGGAATGTCTCTGGCATACATGCATGTCTAGTGTTCCAACTGCCCATCCTCTCTCTCTAGCTTGAGGAGAAACCAGAGGAGAAACAACACATTTAACACAATTGTCCCAATGCTTTTGCACTTAAGTGCATGTGAGTGTGCATGTGTGTGTGTGTTCCCGTGTGCAAGCGTACGTGTGTGTGTGTTTGTGTTTTCCTGCACGTGAGCATACTGTGTGTGTGTGTGTGTGTGTGTGTGTGTGTGGTGTGTGTTGTGTGTTCCTGTCGTAACGTGTTGCTTTTGTGTGGTTTCGTGACATTGTGCGTTGTACTGTTGTGTGTGTGTGTTGGTGTGTTGTACGTTATGTGATTGTTGTGTAAGTGTGTGTATAGGTGTGTGTTGTGTCATTGCTGTGTGTGTGTGTGTGTGTGTGTGTGTGTGTGTGTGGTGTGTGTGTGTGGTGTGTGTGTGTGTGGTGTGGTGTGTGTGTGTGTGTGTGTGTGTGTTTTGTGTGTGTGTGTGTGTGTGGGTGTGTGTGTGTGTGTGTGTGTGTGTTGTGTGTGTGTGTGTGTGTGTGTGTGTGTGTGTGTGTGTGTGTGGTGTGTGTGTGTGTGTGGGTGTGTGTGTGTGTGGGTGTGGGTGTGGGTGTGGGTGTGGGGGTGGGGGTGTGGGTGTGGGTGTGGGTGTGGGTGTGGGTGTGGGTGTGGTGGGTGTGGGTGTGTGGTGTGTGGTGTGTGGTAAGGTTACCCTATCCAAGTAACCCACAGGCATTGAAACAACATTCCCTTTACGATGAGTCATTCCTGACAAAATACTGCCAGCCAGAATCTTACTGTATAATAGCAAATAAAAAATCATATTTGATTAGTTAGTACAGCATTCATTGCATTTTGTATAAAAAGTGTGTTATATCAGGCTGTTATTACGAAGATCAATCTACTGTTCTGCAGAACGCTTCGCGCATAGTGCTGAATCTGGCGAATGTTAATGCGGGGAGTCTGCTTCCAGTCATCTCTGCGGCTTCCCTCAGTCCTCATTGCTCAGGAGATGCTGTAAAGCAGCGTCGTCCTCTTTGTAGCCACCTTGGCTTGCTTTACTGTTAAAGCACATTTCAGAAAAGATGAGGGGAGGTGTAGGGGGGCTGGGGGGGGGGAGGGGGGTGCGTTGATTACACTCCCACTCTTTCACTCCTGTGCCACTGCTTTCGTTCCGTCTCCTCCGTCTTCCGTCCGCTCCTCTGCTGTCTGTCATGCGTTGCCGTGACAGCGGCGGTGTGGGAACGCACCGGAGCCGTTGCAAGCTTTTGAGGACTTCTGCTTTAAACGGGATTCTGTTTTCAGACTATTGCAGCCGCCTTACCTGGCGTGAGGTGAGGTCAGTAAATGTTCTCCCTTGGCTTGTTCCGTAGCTTACCAAGAGCAGTACAAGAGGGCTTGAGTTGGGTGGGGTCAAAACACTACGTTGTACACTAGCGACCCCCCCACTGGTTGCTCTGGTGCCTGTAACTCCTCCTGTTGAGCTGCACACAAACACTCTTCCTCCAGCTAATGTCTGTGTGAGCATGCCACTGCAGTTAACCACACTGTGATGAGGACATGCCTGCCTGTGCTCTCCCAAATGAACCCGTTGAAGAGTGTGATTTTTGGAATGTTTTTTTTTTTTTTTTTCAGTGTTCTAGAGTGTTCTCCATTGCTTTCGTTTGCCAGTTGTGATTGTTACGTCAGAATTAGAATGTTCGGTTCAGAAGATTTGAATCACGCGATTATTGTCTCACAGCTGAAAGGGTTAACAGCAGAGCAGGCAGCGGTGAGATGAGACCGCCTCAGAGGTCTTAGAAGCAGAGCACTTAGGATGATGGGGACACAGGGTCGCTCTGACCTGGCAGGGGTCCATTTTGTTTCAACAAGGGCAACACGGCAGACATGACACACAGCGGGCAGACTGCTGGTAGATGGGAGATGTGGAACTCCGTTCAGATTGTAAGGAGATTCTCTTTGTGAGACTTCTCGACCTAGGGAGAGGGAGGGAGAGACACAAAGATGCTTGTAGATGGGAAAAAAAATATTCAAGCAGACTTGCCACTCTTGCCACCATAGTCACCATCTGAAATATTTTCACTTTCATAAAGAAGTAATAAAAATGAATTTTGTATGCAAGGTTATATCAAAAATTAGTTTTGATATAACCTTGTTATATCAAGTTTAATTTAGTGTTTGTATGTGTGTGCGTGTGCACACGTGCATGTGCATATACATGCATGCATGTGTGTTTGTGTATGCATGCGCGAGTGCATGTGTGTTTGCATATGTGTGTGTGTGTTGTATGTATGGGAGAAAAGTAAAACAGATATACTCTCTCCTTGATGAAGACAGAAAACAGTACAAAGAGGAGACAAGCAAGGAAACAACCTTAGATTACACCAGGACTATCAAATTATCAAGTTTCAATTGAATACTGGGCAGAATGCATTGTGGGAAATATAGTTTATCAATCAGGCTGCGACTCAGGCAGAATGCTCCCCACGGAACACCAATCATTTTACTTCCTCTCCACTCTCACAGATCCATTTAACCATTGCAGATTAGAAGGGGTGTTGCTTTGACTGTTGTTCAATTGAATTTAATCCAAATGTTATCAAACCTGTATTCAAAATAATATTCAGCCAGTACATTTCAGAAAATAAATAAATAAATTAAAAATCTAAAATAAAATGTAAAAAAATAAGGATGCCATCCAAATCCTCTCATCTGACTTGACCCTGTGGCTATCTCACACTACCATTATTCGATAAACTCTGTTTACGATGCCTTATTGTTAAGGTCATTTTTCCATTTGTATCGAGTTTGATTAACAACTAATACATCAGGCCAGGTAATAAGCAGGAACTTTCGTATGACAACCGTTGATCAATATTGTATTTGAGTCCAAGTGTGCACATGTTATAGGGTACAGGGATTGTCAGTGGATAGGGTTAAACAGTCTCCTCCTGCCCCCCTGGCCAACAGAGATTGAAGTGGGGTTGGTGTGGATTTTAGTGAGATTTTAATAGGCATGGCTGACAATATGAGGGTCTAAGAATCTCCCGGTTAGCTTTTGAACTGCAGAAAAATAATGATGCCCATTCCTTTAGCAGGAAGATGTCAGAGACAGACAGTATTTATATATTTTAAAAAAATCATATACATTTAATAAATGTCCCTTTACAGAGTTTACTGGTATATTCTTATTGTGGGACCTCAGAGATCTGTCATGGCCATTCAGAATTTATTACTGCAAAATAAATAAATAAATAAATACATTTCAAACAAAAAACTGAAAAATCAGACAGCTCAATAAAAGTATCATAATGGCTGTTTTGTTGTTTTGATGAAAACATTATTAAACTGCTTCCGATTCATTTGTGTTATTCGGATTGTTTTGTCACGAAATGGCAGTTGGCAAAAAAATAGATATGAAGAAATGGAATCGTGTTTATTCTGTTACGAGGCCGCCAGGACTGACCCCAAATGAGTGATGTGTTCATTTAGAAATGTTCTTTCTACAGTAACAATTATCTCGGATGTCAAAGATTAATGGTGTGTAAATCAACAGAATACTCTAGATAGGTTCCCAAACGAAAATGAGCGCAGTGTAATTGAATTTGAAGAAGTGCATTAACATTTTTATTTATTTTTAAGTGGCAAAAACTAAGACTCATTCACTAAATCTAAGATGATAGCCATTTCCACATAACTTGCTTAAAACTTTTTATTTATTTATTTATTCAAGAAAATTATTCTAGGCTATATACCCATCAGCATTCTGTGATTGCTTAACACACACACCCACACAAACATGCACGCATGCACACACACACCCACACCCACACACGGAGACACACGTCCACACCCACACCCACACACACACATACACACACAGACCCACCCCCCCCACACTCACACGCACATGCACACACAGACCCACACATGCGCATACACACAGACACACACAACACTTTTACCACACACACACACACACACTGACACCACTGCACCCCCCATTTTAACTGAACCTTTATTGTTCATGGCATGTATAGATATTTCAGTCATGATGTGATTTAAGAGGGCAAATAGTCCCTCTGAACATGAAAGGCTTATTAAAATTCTGGCATTGTGATTGTTGCTGGCACAAACCAGCATACGCAGGAATGAGATTCAGAACCGCTGCCCTAGACAAGACCACTTCAAAATTTTATTCATTTCTTTGCGCATTACTCACACCAGCCTCTTGGTGGCGCCGGAACATTTCAGACAGGGGCTAAGAAATGTCTCATTTTTTTTTTTTCCCCCTTTGCGAAACAACTATCATTTTTCTTCCCACGTAGAAACGGTGCCGTTACATTTGTCTCGGACCAATCATGCAAAGCGAGGCTACCCGAGAAATGCAGAACGGCTTACTTTAGTCTGCGGCGACTTCGTGCTCGTACGGCGCCGCTATGCATTTATTTATTTAGCCATCTCTCTGGGGTTCTGCGGCGGTTTGGTTTTCCGCGTGATTACGGATGCAGATGTGCGGCTATAGACAGCGGGGACGTGTAGGCGCAGGTCATCGTTTCAACGCCCGTACCGATGAGGACTATAAGGAGCTAGCGTGAGGCTACCCGATCTCCATTTCAGAAGATGGAATTCAGGCGCACATCCTGTTTTTTTTATTTTATTTTTATTATCGGTTATAATGTGGGGTTCTCTGACAAACTTGCAGGCAGCTTGCACGGTGTATTCGGCTGATTAACAAAGTCAGGTGAATTTAATAATTACTCTCAGCGATGTCTCTGAAGCAGTACGCTAATCAGACTAATCACGCATTAATTTGGGTTACACACTTGTAACAGCTCATCAGAGAAGGTTTTCCTTGTGGATGAGGACTGTACTTATTATTGCTGTTGCACTCTGACAACAGTTAAATTACCTGTAATTAACTTTTTTTTTTTTTTTTTTTAATGAATTTGAAAGTCGTAGATTCGGCTCTGAACTTTCACAAATGATGTAAAAACAATCCATTCTAATAATAATTTTTAAAAAAAGAATAATAATTACACGACATTAAAATAGATATAGAAGGTGTGGTTACAGTTCACAGAGGCTTTTATCCCGAGCGGTTAGCACGTGGCACTTCCTTTAACACACAATGCACTTGCAGCTGGGTATTTTACTGAAGCGATTGAGGTTAAGTGCTTTGCTCGAGGGTACCAGGGCAGCACTCCCGCTGCGCATGAAGCCCACTGCCGCGCTCGTTACTTCTGACTTACGAACGCCGCCGCCAAGTGCGCGTGCGGTGTCAAATGTGACTAATCGGGGATAAGACAGCACGGGCTCTTCAAACAGACTTCATGGCAAGCACCGCTATGGAGAAAAAATTAATAAATAAAATAAAGGAAATAAAAAAAATAAAAAAAACAAATCCCCGAAATACTTGAATCACAACAGCATTATAGCTATTTGAAGTGGCTAGCCTGCTGAGAAATAGCATCCGTGGAGTGGAATTGTAGGAGAGTGTGAATTCTGTGAGAACACGTTTGATTGCTTTGCCAGAATGAGAAGCTACTTAGCTGAAATGTTGCTACTTAAAGACTTCCATAACTGTAGCACACTTCATCCGCAGTAAACAGATCAGTGTTAATTCTAATGTATTGGATGTTTTTATATGCTTTCCAAAAAAAAATTAGAGTTGGCTTAAAACTGACAATATTATTTAATAACTGATCAAGTGGTTCAGAATGTTTCAAGGAGTCATAAGCTTGGAATGTAAATAAATAAATATATAAATAGAGCATGTATTATATCAAATACTCAGTGCAGCAATATTGCTCTCTTAGTATGAGCTTGAGCTATGTTTTTTAGTTGACTGGGAGTCTGCTTTGTCCTGTTAAAGAAAAACACACGGTCAAAGGACAAAGGAACTCTGCAGACACTCCCAGCCACATGACCACAGCCCACAGGCTGCAAGTTTTCATCAGTGAATATAAATATGAAAACATGTTCTTGGCTGGCCGAGTCAATTACCTGACCTGGATCCGACTGAACGAACATGTGTTTCACTTGCTGAAAAAGACTGAAGGCTAAAAGTCCCCCACCCCCAAAACAAACAGTGGCAGAAGATGGCTGCGGTACAGGCCTGGCAGCGCGTCATCAGGGGGAAGGTAGCCAGCATCTGGTGATGTCCGTGGGTCGCTGACTTCAGGCACACATCAAATGCCACCAAGTATTTAATATTCATTTGGGAAATTACTTTCGGACACCCTAAAACGAGCAGACTGCATAAGAAAAAAAGGTCTGTAATTCCTACACGCGAATTTGACTATAATATTCCAATTACACGTGCCTGAGTGCTTATTTCAACCACTGAAATATACAGTATCACAGACAGTCCTAGTAGTGTGGTATTATAGCGCATTTAAGAATTTCTCAGACGTTTGCATGTTTGAAAGGATGTGCAATCACGCCCCAATTTTGACACAATTTGTGGTTCATTAGACTGGGAGACAGAAACGGCAGTCCTCAATGGCTTTAAAATTAGCTGCGCCCAGGAATGGGGCAGAGTCGATCTAGTCAGGCTTTCACTGGGAGCTGTTGCTTACGGATCTCCCAGCAACTCCCCAGGCGCCTACGGGTTACGTGATATCGGCTGCCATCAACGTGCCGCTCCTCCAATCGGTGCTAGCTCTCCTGTAGCACGTCGCATCGCTTATAGTGTATTAAATGTTCCCTCGCTGGTGAGTGTATCTCGGGAGCGCACGTGCTGTCCCGCAGCGTTCCATACGTTGGCGGATTAAAGGCCCAAAATGTGCTGTTCCAGACTGGGGAATCACCTCTCTCACCCATCATCCATGTAAATAGAGATTTCTCTTGTTTATGAATGAGGCGGGCTGTGCATTCACGATTTCTTCCCCGGGGGGCATAATTATCGACGCGCTTCATCCGAGAGATACGGGCCTGACAGGCCGCCTGAAAAGAGATGCATGCGCGCGAAAAGCGGAGGAAAAATAGCGGTTGCCGTTTTTCAATCCGCGCGTTCCTTCCTTCCTTCCTTCCAGAGGAAGGTCCGCTGCTATCGATCATGAGAGAACTGGAGCCGGGCTAGTCATATCAATGCTGATATACTGCCGCCTTCAGTGTAATGTAAGATTTATATTACACACCGGCACCGACAGCGCCTCATATTTTTTCCCTCCTGTTTTCTGCTCCGCATTTTAAAGCTGCTCTCTTACAGTAGTTAGGCCTCAAAATCCAGCGCCTGAACCCGTTATACTTCAGAGCGCTACATTCTAAACTGAACTCGCACAATGTAGATACTGCTCTGAGAGGGTTTAATGACGATAGTTTACGTGATATACACAGTATGTCTACATAGTTAATCGTATTTTTTTTTTACATTCTGCCCCATTAAGAGCAGGGTAAGCTTCCATCCATCCATCCATTATCTATACCCACTTATTCCTGGTAAGGGTCGTGAGATGCGCTGGAGCCTATCCCAGCATGCAATGCATGCGCGAGGCACAAATAGGGTTGGTTAGGGTAAGGGTTCAACCAAAAATATGTAAGATAATTAATAAACAAATAAATGAACAAATGCACTGGTAAATGCATCAAGTTGTCATTTGACCCATTTGAATCATGATTCATACCTCAGCCACAGTATGCTTATCTGAATCTTAAGTGACTTTAACCACGATGACTACACACACACACACACACACACACACAGGATGGAGGCTGTTATGCAACATGTCATGCGACATGCGCAGTGTGTGCCGTGAACTCTGCACCACGTTTCCAGGGGGATTTAAATAGAAGTCAAATGCGGGGGCCGTGGTTGGCCAATCAATAATTAAGCACCTGAAACAGAAATAACAGGAAGTAATACTCTCTCTCTCTCTCTCTCTCTCTCTGCTGCTAATGCTCTCCCTGGAAGAAACACGAGGTGACAGATGTTCTTTTGATCAATACAATAACTCTGAATAACTGATTGTGTGTATGTGCGGAAAATAATGAAATGCTAAATATTGAATACATATTTCTCCCTGTGGCGGGCGCGATGGCGGGATGGCGGGATGTACAATCGCGGTCGGCTTTTATTTATTCATTAGCCCTGCGTTATTTTGGCGGAGATAAGTCCCCCGTTATTAGAAAATTCGCACCTTGGAATGGAGAGTCCCAGTTGCTCCATCCAATTTACAAGTCTCTATAGCTCCGACTGATGGGCCCTGACCTGATACACTCTGCCGACGCCTGATTAGATTTCGCTCAAAAGCGCCTGTTCAGCTGCGAACAATGCGGCAGAAAAACTGAACCCGAGGTGCTGATGAAAAGCGGGCTTGTCTTCACTCTTTCCGAGGTGTGTATCACATGACCCCCATCTGACTTTCGTTCTGCTACACTAGCGTTTTATTTATTTATTTATTTATTTATTCATTTATTTATTTTTGTAGTTAGCTGTCCTGTCTGGTTAGCAGTCACCGTGGGACGACTGCAACGTCGCCAAACCTTAAAACACGGTAAACCGTAGTTACGTCTGTCTTAGGAAGCTATTTCCACAGGTACTGGTGCAGTTGTGTCTGTGCCATTGGAAGCATAGCTATTCACATTATTGGCAATACAAATTCTGGGTTTACATTTGTATTGTTAGCAGCTAAGGGTTTTGGCGCGTCCGCTATGACTCCTTAAAGTTCAGCAGCCAAATCACTGTGAGCATACTGAAGAATCTATAAGCGTCTGAGAATCTATGACTCACCAACAAATTCATTATAGCTGGAGGTCATTGTTTGGTTAAAGCCCCCCCGGACCCCCGCCCCCCTCCAACATCAACAGCAAAACAACCCTTTGTAAAAGAAATGATTGATAAACTAGCAGCCTGACCCTGGTTCATGTAACCACATTTTTTATTTGTTTGTTTGTTTGTTTGCGTGCTTGTTTAGCTGTTATCGCCCAAGATTTCGCACCCGCTCTCCGTTAGCATCGGTGGCGCACCGCGCGCTGTTATTTACAGTCGGACAGCGCCGCGCGCCGCGCGCCGCATATGGCGCGGCTGCTACAGGTGATCAATAAAGACCGCGGCCCCCCCCTCCTCGTAATGCAGAGCGGTGGAGGGCATTATGGGGACTCATGTACCTCCCGCGGGATAATGACTCAGACTGCTACGAAACGTACCGCGCGCGATTGGATTTACGAGGGCGGGCGGGGGACGGGGGACGGGGGGGGGGGGGAACAGAAGGAGAGATTAAAGTTATAGATTGGACGTATCAGTCCGCACGGCGGGAGACCAGTCAAATTATATTTATTGACTCCGGATGGTGCCGAGAAAACTGGTTCATTACGGAATCTAACAGATGCTATGAAGAATGGATGTTAAAAATATATATATATATATATATATAAAAATAAAAAAGATATAAACAGATGCCAGATGTGGAAAGGAATTATTCAGAGGTGATATAAAATGTGCACATTTACAGATGTGTGTACACACAGTGTTGTGTGTGTGTGTGTGTGTATACGGTGCAGTCCAAATTTATTGGGACAATATTACAATTTGTGTTGTTTTGGACAAATTTACGTAATATTAAATGAAGTGGTAATATCTAGTACCCGGTTGAAAATACTTTGGTGGCATTTGATGACAGCCTGAAGTCTGCAACTTATGGACATCAACAGATGCTACACAGGTACCTTCCCCTGTTGATGCTCTGCCAGGCCTGTTCTGCAGCAATCTTCAGTTTCTGTCGGGTGATTTTTGCCTTCAGTCTTATCTTCAACAAGTGAAACCCTTGTTCAGTTGGATTCAGGATGGACGATTAACTTGGCCAGTCAAGAACATTCCACTTAAATGACTTATTTGGTAACATTTCCTATGAGCCTATATAAGACATTTTTTGTCAAAGGTAAGGGCACCTTTTTAATGAAACCTTGACGTGCATGGAGAAACAGAAACCGATAAGGAAGAATTTGTTGAGTTTTTTTTATTAAAAATAATTATAAAAATATAAATATAAAACAATATGACTCAGCATTCAAACAACATGAATTCAGTGTATGACAAGTGTTCTATAGGGTACACATCCTTATTACATTTTTACATCTATGTGATGAAATGAGTTCACAGTTTGATGAAGAAACCATTTGAACCATCCACATGATCGTCCCCTGTCGAAGGAATAGATAATGAACAGTATAGGGCAGTCATTGAAAAACATTTTATACACGACTCTATTTTTAAAATCTGGTTTACAGTAGAAGCTTGTTTTTTTTTTTTTGTTTTGTTTTTTCTTTTGTTTACATAAACATTGATAGTATACAAGACTACCATTGCTCTCTGTAGTTACAAAACACGTTGTCCACACTATAGTCCACACAAAAAATCCTAAAATCCGAAGGCATCGTTTACCAATTACAAAAAAAAAGCAAAAAAGAAAAAAAAAAAAAGCCATCAGGTAAAAAACCAGTGTGAAAAAAATGTGATTTCAGTAGTTGAATATACTCAAGTTTCCACGGGTTCTATTTTAAAAGTCAAAAGAGAAGCCCCTCCCCCACCTACGCATGTATAATTCTTAAGGGGGGGCGTGTTGTAGGACCGAGCCGGTTACGAAGCTTCCTCATTCCAGCTGAGCGTCTCGTTTTTTAATCTGTGGCCTTGGCTATGTACATGTCGGCCAGCTTTTTGAACTGCGGGCCCCAGCCGCTGAGGTAATCGTAGTCCTGGTCGCCGTCGGCGACGGCGGACTCCAGCGAGCTGAGGGACTCCGCCAGCGAGCCGGTGCCCTCGTAGGCGTAGGTGGCCAGCGAGTCGTAGGGGGGCGCCGTGGGGTCCGCGTCGTTCTCCTGCAGGCGGCCGGCGATGAAGTCGCGCACGTCGGCGTTGTCCTTGATGGGCGACGCCCGGCGGAAGGGGAACAGCATCTCCGGGATGATGTCCCGCCGGAGCTTGTTGCCCTCGATCACCTCGGGGTTCCGCAGCGTGCCGATGTCGAAGGCCTGCGTGTCCTCCTCCCCGCCCCCCTCGTCGTTGTAGCTCACCACGTTGTCCCGCACGTCCTCCTTGGAGATGATCAGCGGCTCCTTCTTCTTCTGTCTCCTCAGGGCGGCGAAGAGAACCACGATCACTGCAACACACACACACACAAAAACATTCATATGTATGCGTTTACTGTGTATATAAAATACATACACATGTTTAATACACACAGGCACATTCATCTGCATCTACGTATTTACGGTGTATATACAGAACATACACCTTTAATGCACACATTTATATTAATCTGTACAGTGCATTCTTATATAAATACAGTACATATGCATGTTTAATACTCATATGTACATTGCTATGTACGGTGCATGCGCAGTACGAGCACACATTTACTACACACATTTGCATTCAGCTGTACAACGCGAGCACGCGTGTTTATATTAAACTGTAAAAATGTGCCAGCACTGCAACCCACTCTGAGAAAAATAGGGAGGGAGAGAGGGACGAAATGCATCACAATCACCACAACACACATTTATATTTATATATACAGTGCACACGCATGTTTGTCGTACTTTAAAAATGTGTTAACACCACCATTACTCAGAGAGAGAGAGAGAGGGGGGTGGGGGGGAGGCAATGGAAGAGCTATATCCAACATACGATATAAACTGTGTGAGTGTGTGTGTGTGAACCTTTTCCAATACAGCCAGAACAACACACACAATGAACTTATTTAGAAAGCATCGCTGGTGTAGCCATTCCTGCAGCACAATGCAATTATTGCTTTTTTCATGAAAATGAAAAGACTCCAGAAAGACACCAGATGGTGACTATGAACAAAGTGCCGATGTTGTTCTGCAAAAAAAAAAAAAAATTACGAAAATAAATAAAAAAATAAGAACTTCTAACAAGCGTTTCCCAATCGAGAACATGCCTCCCATGACAACGAAAAGGCAAACGTGGAGCAGGTGCGCCGGCGGCCACCCACCACCCACTCAGGTGTTAATTACAAGGTCGGGCAGACGCCTGGTGGGAGGCCTTTTTAGAATCATTTTTTTTTTCCCTTTTTTCCTTTTATTTTCAAAACCTCTCCCACAGAAAAAAGGAGCGACCCGGCCTGGCGGGCGGGGCCCCGGAACGTTCCGGCTCGCTGCCCTTCTGTCCGCGCTGGACGGGAGGTGAATGAGACAGTTTGTCAGGGGGCCCGGGCGAGACGACCAATCGGATAATGAGCAGCTGTCATGATATTTCGCACTCGAGCCGCGGGTCCATTGTTTTCCCAGCACCTCCCGAAACCCCCCCCACCACCACCCCCCTCCCCCACCCCCCTCCCGCTACCCACAATTCAATCTCTCAGATTGGATCACATCTGAGCAGAATGAGCACTGCTGTGAAATGGCTGCCCATTGAGGAAGGTTCTGGAAGGCAGAGAAGCCAGGGGTGGAGGCAGGTAGAGGTGGGGTTGGGGGGGGGGGGGGGTGGGGGCTGGGGGGTTATGGCTGCTCAATACTCCATTTACTGCTGCTGGTGCAGTGCTTGCCCATTGTTACCGGTGTAGATTTTAGACGAACAGAGAAGGGCTGCTCTGGGGAGAGAACTGAAGAAAAGACGGCAATGGACTGAGCTGCCGCTATGCGTTCTGGTTCTGCTGTAATTTCACACGTATTCACACACACACACACACACACACACAAAGACTCCTATGCACGCGCAACATGAACTACACGCAGGCACACGTGCACACACACGCTCTGCTCATTTGCAAGCAAGCCAAGCATATATTAGGGGACTACTATTTATAAATACACTATATCACACGTGTAAGTTTGCGGGGAGACAGGAGAGAGATGTCACCTCCAATATTTTCATATGAATTAATTGCTAGACGAGCTACACTACACGAGACTAGGTTATCCAGCATTGTGTCTCCCCCAAAGTTGAAATGAAACCTACACCTATGCAATATATACTGTATATATATATATACTACATGCACGTATATCTATAGTACATGTGTATACACATGACATGCGTGACCTTGGTTGTATTTGTTCAGAGTGCATGTCTGCTGTAAAACAGGCGCTTGTGTATTTGAGAGGCCGCTGCACTCCAGAAAATAAAAAAACAAGCCCAGAGGATCGTATGTACACAGACTAAGTGGCAGTCCGGTGGCTCTTTCAGCAGGCACATTAAATTATTACATCAGGAATGTCACAATGCGCCATGCGACCTGCACCCCCCCAACCCCCCCCACCCCCCGGACCGCGTAAGCTCCTCTGCAGGTCGGTGTGCGTCGAGCGCTAAACGCAATTACCCTCCTCCATTTCGCCCGCAGACGGAGGGGGAAACGAGATCAGCGCTGACGCTAAGTGCTGCGCGTTTAAGCGGCGAAGCTACCTCCGGCCGCCTTTCAAAAAAAAAAACAACGGCCAGCTCGCTCCGTGCGTCCGGGTACAAAAAGGCCAAAAGGGCAGGTTGCCATTTTTCGCAATTATCCCCCCTCCCCCACCATCTCCGGTCTTCAGCGAAACCTGTAGCCTTTTAGAACCCTGCTGTCTGGCTGCCAGTTTGACATTCGAGGTGGGGGGAAGGAAAAAAAAGGCATATTTTTGCAGACAGACACATGGACGGACAGATGGACAGACTTTCCCCTGGGTGACAGAGCACTCTGAACGGAGGGATTAGTGAAGATTAGATGAATAAATAAATAAATAAATAAAAAAAACAACAGTGAGCACACCACTTATTTGGGGAAAGCATATCACGACACGCATCGCTTCTGTTTCGATGGCACACCCACATTGCCTGCACACTCTTAAATAAGAAAGCTGTTGAAATGGGCTTTCTATTTAAGCAGAGGGACAGAGAGACAGACAGAAGGGAGGGCAGGTTAATGGACTCTCTTCAGATGTCGAATCCCTGAACCAATTCCAACGGGTTTGTCTCGACCTCTTTGCTTCCACCTGGCTTAATCGTGCCTGTTCCTGCTGTGTCACAAAAAAAATCCACCGACCGAGGTTTCCACTCAAATCAGAGTTTCATGTTCCACAAGTTCTCAATGATATTTCAATGGCAGTCCGGACTACTTTCAGTTACAGGGGTACTTCTGTATGAATGGCTCATTACTTTCAAAGTATTCCCTTTCCAATGACCTCTGAGTTTTTAGGGTATTTTAAAATATATATATATATATATATTTTTTTAAAACCAATAAGCTGTCCAATTAGCGAGAAGAATTGACTAATTTTGCTCTCTGCAGAAGTTGAAAATCATTTCAAGGACACCAGATTTCATGACTTGCCAGGGGGAAAATATTTTCAAGGGATGTACAGGGCCTCTCCACAGTGGAGGGGGGAAGGGGAAAGAATTGTGCAGATTGTTGGGGATAAGCGTAGGGTAGTGTTGGGGAGGGTTAGGGCCGGCGTTGAGGTTAGGTAAGGGTTTTAAAGAAAGAATTCCCAACGTTTTGCATAACATATGCTTTTTGACAGGTTAGGGTAAGGGTTGAGGTTGGGACAGAGAGGCATTCACTGAGGAGGATGATGACGCAGAGTAAGATGGCCACCAGCGCCCCGGTGCTGAGCCCGGGTGGTGGGTCAGGGTCAGGTTGGGTCGGTAGTGTAGGTTGGGACAGAGGCTACTGGAGGTGATACCTAGGTAGATGCCAACCTGGTGCGAGTCGGTGGGGTGGTTAGGACAGGTCAGGGTTAGCGTTAGGTTTAGCGTTAGGGTCAGGGGTAGGGGTCAGGGTCAGGGTCAGGTTTAGGGTCAGGGTTAGGGTCCGGGTAAAGGTCAGGGTTAGTGTGGAGGTTGGGATCAGGGTTAGTGTTAGTGTAGAGGTTTGGACAGAGAGGCACTCACTGAGGAGGATGATGACGCAGAGTAAGATGGCCACCAGGGCCCCGGTGCTGAGCCCGGCGGACAGGGCGTAGGCCTCGGCGCTGCAGGACTGCACGTTTCCGCGGCTGTCGCAGGCGCACACGCGCACCGTCAGCGTGCTGGTGCTGCTCTGGATCGGGTAGTCGTTGTCCGAGATCACCACGGGCAGCAGGTAGGAGCTCTGCTCTCTCCGGCTGAACCCGGCTCGCCTGGTCAGGATCCGCGCCGTGTTGTCTGCGGGCGAGAACAGAGAACGCGGTCAGGGCCGGCTCTGCCCAACGTGGAGCACCGTCGCACGGGTGTGTGTGTGGTGTTACTGATACGTCCTGTGTCACCTGACACTCGATCAAATTACAAGAACTGCACAATGATGATTTAACTGGGCACATAAGTACCCAATATAACAGCAACAACAACAACAACAACAATAATCAGGGCTGGTTATAGGAATGGGCAATATAAATGACGGACGACAACTTTCTGGAGGGGGGTACGGTGCCCCCCCCCAGACTTCCAGTATACATACGTGTACTATACTATGTGCTGTATGTATACTTGCAATGGAATGACTAAATCAAACATTAATGTCAACTTTATGAATTATGGTGGGTAACCAGGATAATTTAATCTTGTGAAATATCCCTTCATACACATACAGCCTTGTAAAGAAATTCACCTTCATTGTCTGAGATTGTGAAGTTGGGATTCTGGGTACTGAGGCTGAAGGCAAATTTGTGTCCGATGAGAGGATCGTCTGTGTCGACTGCGCTTATGGTCTGTATCAGCTGTGAGTTGGAGGAACATTTTAAAAAAAAGAGAACAGCATCAAAATATAGCATTAGGAATGCTGGCATCAAAATATAGCATTAGGAAAACTGGAATCAGACTATAGCATTAGTAATGCTGGCATCAGACTATGGCATTAGGTCTTACAGCACTGGTGCAACGCCCCACCCACACCCTACTGGCTGAAAACTCATTGGAAGTGCTGCTAGAAATAAGCAACAGCATCTCACTGGACTGAGTTCACAACAAAGCCAGTTCATATGACATAAATAACATTAAGAATACAAAAACTTGTCGGTTATCTTTCAGGGTAGGCACAGATGTGACGCATGCACTGTATAGATGTTGCATTGATATAAAGCTGTTAAATACACTGTTACCGGCATTTAGCAGACGCTCTTATCCAGAGCGACTTGCACAACTTTTTTTTTTGGTAGCATTTACATTGCATCCATTTATACAGCTGGATATATACTGAAGCAATGCAGGTTAAGTACCTTGCTCAAGGGTACAGCGGCAGTGTCCTGCCCATAAATCGAACCTATGACCTTTCGGTTACCAGCCTAATTCCTCACGCGCTATGCTACACTGCCGCCACGCTGTGTACACAGTCGTTTGTACTTACGGACTCCTACACAGGTAGACACTCTGTAGTGCGAGCACAGATATTGCGTTAAACTGTGCCGAAAAAGTAAGGAAGCAGAAGGGCGGGAGAAGCCACTCGAATGTAACCGATCACCTGTCCCACTTTCACTCTCTCGCAGACGAATGTAACCGATCACCTGTCCCACTTTCACTCTCTCGCAGACGAATGTAACCGATCACTTGTCCCACTTTCACTCTCTCGCAGACGAATGTAACCGATCACCTGTCCCACTTTCACTCTCTCGCAGACGAACGTAACCGATCACCTGTCCCACTTTCACCCTCTCGCAGACGAACGTCTCGTAAATCATGGCGAATTCCGGCGCGTTGTCGTTGACGTCCAGGACCTTAATGAACACCGGGACGCGAGCGGCCTGCCGTCGGTTGCCTAGGAGAGAGCAGGCGGGAGTCCGCGGTTACGTGGGGGAACAATATCGCGGAACGACAGAAGCCATTAGGGTACCCTTAAACTAATCTGTGCCTTTGTGATGCAGGCAAATCATTTCACACTCCAGAATTAATTCACCGAAAGCAAAAAAAAATACACCTTAAATGTCTTGAGATGAAATATTAATTGATGGCAAAGCTAGTTGCATTGCACGCCAGCGTTTTGTCGTCGCTTGGTAAAATTTTGGCGGCGCGTTGCAATTCAGCTCGCATGTTGGGCTCAATCCTGTGGGCAGGATCTGCACGAAGGAGTATTGGCTAGTCTACTTTGGCGTAACGGTTAGGCTACACATACTGGTCATTCCTTACGAGAGACTGAAAGTCAATAATAATTATTAGTATTTTTTTAAATAATACAAGTGTTTTGGATGGCAAAAACATGCTGCAGCAGAAATATGTTCAAAAAAACATTATTTACTATACTTTTCGTGAATGCCTTTTTAAGTGTAGTGTAGTCATAACATAACACATGGTTCTTGAGATTAAGACCAAAGACACACGCGGCCTACAGGGAAAAAAAAAAAAAAAGAGTAGTCGGGTCTCAGGAGGACGAGTAGAACGCGATTTCATGCCAAACACTCCAAGGAGAGACTCACTTATTTCCGTGGCGATGACGGAAATGTTGTGCCATTTTGACATCTCCCTATCGAGGGCCTGCAGGGTGGTGATGGACCCGTTGTTGGTGTCGATGTTGAAGAGCCGGTCCAGGTCGGTGTGTCGGTCGATGGAATACCTGGGGGGGGGAGACGGGAGAGGTGAGCCTTACTGTGCAACGACTGAGGTTTGGAGGAAGTTGATCAACTAGCAGCGGCAAAAAGGCAGGAACCTGCCCTCTTTTACTAGCATTGACGAATAATAATAAAAATATATATTATGATTATTATTCTTATTACGATAACACTTCACATTACAATAACGTCACATGAATTGGCATTAAGTAATGTAGTTAACTACTAACTACTGAAACGTTAATCTGTACGGCTTTGTTAAAGTATTCATACACCATTAATTCATCTTAACAACTACATTAGTTGATATCAGCTCAAAAAATTATCCGTGAGCCACAATTAAAAGTAACAGAATTGTGATTACTTGCGAGTGGATAATTAAAATAATTATCAGACCTGTTATTATTAATCAAGAAAAAATAATGAGAACAGGTTGATACCATTAGTCACTGCTATTTTTCATTCTTACCCTCTAATCGGGGCTGGTTCAAATCTGGGACACCAGGTGAAGTAAATCTCTGGCCAATAAGTGGCAGTAATCGATCAATTACCTATCGGTTAGAAAAGTAAACCTGCAGTACTACTGGCTTCAAGGGCCAGATTTGAGTATGTGCCATAAGTTTTCAAAGTCACAAGCTCGAAATAGTGCAGCACATTATAAAATCTGTTTGTTTCTGACATTTATATAGTTTAGCTTTAGCTGCATTTTCGTTGGCTCAAATCTTAAAGAAAATGTCTTTCACAAACAATTTGGTGACCAGCAATCACAAAATAATTTCCAAAATTAAAGAAATTTTTTATACTACCATTTTTTTAAAATAAACATAAAGGGGACATACAGTACATGTGTATAATTACATGAAAGCTAGTCATATAGCTGAGCAGAGTCTTATTTGAGCTGTTTTTGAGAGCTCGGTTCTCTTAGTAACAATACAACAGTGTAAGAACAACAGGGTTCTGATACATGGCTGATTGCTGGCAGCGCATAACATCCTGCCATGTGTCCGTGTTTTTTCGAAAGCAGTCTCCAATCCAACCACAAAAAGTGCAACATGCTCTCGATGCCCTACACAAGCCGCCAAGCCCACGACTCACACATTCCCGCAAGCGTTTGCCAACATAATAATTTAGAAAATGATATGTAATTGGGTGTTAAGTGGATGAATCTGGTTAATCATTATGCATCGTTTAACATGAAGGTGGAGAAAGTACTAAAGTAATTGTTATTGTCTGTCAGCATGCTGATTACCTCACTTTATTTATTTATTTGTCTGTGTGCGTGAGTGTGTGTGTTTCTGTGTTTACGCGCATGTGTGTGAGTGTGTGGGTGTGTGAGTGTGTGTGTGAGTGTGTATGTATGTGTGTGTGTGTGTGTGTGTTTCTGGTAGCCCTAAGCTTTGGATCTGGGTATGAGTCTCTCTTATGACCTCTTGGTGTTGGAGGTGAGGCTTTGGCTTTAGGAACCCTAGATTCAGTCGAGCACAAGCCTCTGGAGACTTTCGATACTGATGTTCACCTCTAAGGTAACGCCATGAGCGAAACCCACACAGCCGGACTGGACGCAGCACTTAGCGTTACAGCACGCGGCTCCAGCGCCACTCACTTGACGGGGTTGTTGGCGGCGTCCGGGTCCTGGGCGGTTACCACGCCGATGAAGCTTCCCGCCGACTTGTCCTCGTGCACCTCGATGACGTACGGGCTGACGCTGAAGACGGGCGGCTCGTCCACGTCCTGGACGGTGATCCGCACCGACGCCGTGTCCTTAAACGGACCCAGGTAACTGAAGCGGCTGTCCAGGTGGGTGTTGCTGGCCTCCACTTTTAACGTGTACACCCTTTTTGCTTCGTAGTCCAGCGGCTGCTCGTTAGAGAGAGAGAGAGTGTACAAGAGAGTGTGTTTGTGTGAGAGGAGAAAGTAGAGAAGGAAGGTAGTGAAAAAGAGGTTAGGGAAATAGAGAGGGGAGGTTAAAGGGAAATATATTTTTCAGGAGACTGCTTTTTTTCTGCTTTTTTTTTCTCTTTCCCCAATCACTGTGCTCAACAACAAGCTGCACTCTCACAATTGCCTTTCTTATCAAAGGCATAACAGTACCATAGCTAAAACCCCGAGAGCAGCATCAGATGCAGAACATGTGCTATGGCACTAGCCACTAGAATAAATGATATCTGACTAATACTCAGACAGAAAGTCAGAGAGAGAGAAAGAGAGAGAGAGAGCAAACACTTTTACCTGACAAGACCTTTGCTTATCAATTTCCTTTACTCTGGCAAACTTTCACAGCTCATATTTTACATATCTAACTGATATCCTCTTACTATTCGATGGCTATTGACTGAAAAAGCTCTGAAGGACTGGGAGTGAAACCTGCAACCCCCCACACCCACACTTATGAGACCCATTAATTATCTGCTAATGCCACACAGTGCAGGGAGGCATAGCCGTTCCTCCTCGCACAGGTTCAAATGAGAGCTGGAGCACTTTGTTTTTCTTTAATTATTAAATTAATTAATTAATTAATTTCTGTTTCTTTTTTTTTTCTTTTTTTTACTTTGTGATTGAACTTCGGTCCGACACAATTATCCTGAAAAGCTTTTAACACCCCCGTTGTCCACGGGTAGAGCTCATGACGTTCTGAGAGTTCTTTGAAATTGCCTGGCACACAGAACCGACTTATCACCGACACAGGCACCTTTGTAAAGTTAATAGGACAATGATTTGCTGGAAAGTTTCGGGAGTTTAAATTTCTCCACACGTCTCTCTCCACTCTCCGGTCGTCGTGTCCTTCGTGGAAGGCGGAGGGGGGCGAGGGGGGTTGAGGGGGGTGGTGAAGGGGGGGGGCGGCTCACCTCTCTCACGGTTATGACGCCCTCCTGCGTGGCCCTGTCGGTGAAGATGGCGAAGGCGCTCCGCCCGTCTCCGTCCACGATGCTGTACTGCATCTCGGCGTTCTCTCCCAGGTCCGGGTCGTTGGCCCGCACCCGGCCCACCGCGGAGCCCACTTCCGCCGACTCCGACGTGGAGAGGTGGTAGGAGCCTTCAAAGACAAATCTATTTGTACTGTGGATTCAGGCTTCATACTAATGCTAATAATAATGCTAATGCTAATAATAATGCTAATGCTAATGCTAATAATAAATAAATCAATCAATAAATAAATAAATAAATAAAAAATCTTCCCAGAATGCTTTGCTCTCAATGCTAGACTGGGAAAGAAGGGGGATAGCAATCACAGCAGCATTAAAGAGCGAGCTTCAGGGAACCCTTCCGAGTTCCTCTGAATCTCCGTTCCTCTCTTCCCCACTGCGTGTCAAATTATATTGCTTCTCTAACTAGGGGGGAAGCCTCATTGTGAAAAGAAAAGAAGGAAAAAAGAGAGAGACAAGGTAAAGCATTCCCCTCTTCTTTTTTTTTTGTCTCAGTGCAGCTTTATCTAGCCTCTCCCGCTTAATCAGGCCTGGACACACGTCCCTGAAGTGGTCAGCTCGACAGAGGAGCATCCAGGTAATGCGTTTGGCTATAACCGCAACGGGGACGGTCACAGCTTGCCGCTGAAAAGCCAGGCAGTTTTCTGATTAGACCTGGAGCTGCAGTTTGGCGACTGTAGCTCAGAGATTGCAGACGCGTGTGGATTCAGAGATGGAGGCCGCATCTCTTTCTCACGTAGCATGCTGGCACACAGCTATGAGCTAACACTTTACACTAAAGTCTGGGATTAACAAATGTAATTGTTGTCTGCTAACTACTAAAAAGTTAATCTGTACAGTTTTGCTAATGTATTAATTCATGTTAACAACTACATTAGTCATACCAATTCATATTTGAATATAAAATAAATAAAAATTAATGAATTAGTTAATGGTTAACTTTCATTTATAAGTAAACTTAATTAGTGTATCCTATGTTTGAGTAATGAAAAGTTAATTTCATGCTTAATGCATTTGTACATAAATTCATTTTAACAACTACATTTGTGAATGGCAATTAATGTGAACTTATTATGAAGTGTTGCCAGTTATGCTAAGTAGCGTAGCCCGATTCTAATTGACAATGTCATATAGTACCTATTATTAATTTATGTATACATTTATTATGGGCATAACAACACTATCCACCTTCAATTAGCCACACACACTTTGCACACTCAGTTACTAAAACCCATAATGCAACATTGAATTTATATAAATTAACCGCAAACTCAGAACACTGTATGCAGGAACAGAAGAAAGAGTAATTAAGCTCACCCGAAACTACAAAAAGGAACAAGCAAACTGTTTTATTTTTTTAAATTTTTGCATATGAACATCTGATTTGTTCATATGCACATGCATTTCTTTGTATATTTAAACGCGTTTAAAGCTGATAAGCCTGAAACTCTAACACCATGCTGTTTCTCCCAGTTCATTCGAGCAGCGATGATTGACGCTCTCCATTTATAGCCTAAACCACATAATTTAGCCGGAATGAAGCGTGCTATTGTCTGCCTATGAAAGGCTCACAAGGCCCCCCACCTGTTGCAGCGGGTTTCTGAAATTGCAGACCTGTAGCAGCTTTTATCCATAACGACCAAGGTAAATACATATGTGCTTCTGTGCTTTGAACTACATCCTCTTAGCAACCGTAACGGGCAGTGGGGGATTTCAGAAGCTTTTTCAGCTCATCGCATGCTAGCGGGGAAGACTGTCTGTTTCACTGTCGAAATGCTTGATTTCCAGCTAAAATTTAAAAAAAAAAAAAAAGTAAACAAACACATAAATAAAATATGCATAATAGCGATTGGTAGCATACTGGAGATCGACCTAGAACTTCCACTTCAATTTCTTTCTCATGCTCTTGAACTGAATATCTTTAAGGCCCCCATAAATAAATACATACATAATAGTGTTGTATGTATAGTACATATAACAAACTTATTCCTTGAGTAAAATGAACTGTTGTTCATGTGTTACTAAGTACTAATAATTACACATGAATATGCTGAACTTGTGTTTAAAAAAGTGTCCTGATGGCAGATTCCTAAAAAAAAGCCAAAGAAAAGGAAATGGGTAGAGCAGATTCCGGGGGCGTGGGGATGGCCTACTGTGGGGGAAGCGGGGGGGACTGTCGTTGACGTCGGTGAGGGTGATGTTGACAGTGGTGGTGCCAGAGAGGCCACCCATCTGCCCCGCCATGTCTTTGGCCTGGATCACCACGTGGTACTTCTCCTTGTTCTCCCGATCCATGTTGGGCAAAGCTGTTCTGATGGTGCCTGCAGAAATGGGAATCACATTTTTTAAAATTTTTTATAGCACATCAGTGAGCGATGTTGCAGCCAGGCAGAGCAATAAAGCTCCTCTGTGTTAAATTAAATCCAGCAGAGTTCATTTGAGCCCAGTAACGAGGGGGAAAAAAACTGTATTTAGTGGACCATTTAGTGCGGTAGAGAAGATATATAGTGAGTCCACAATGTATTGTGTGTGCTGTTTTTTTTTTCCCACTGATATCATGATCAAGAAGATGCATGGGTAATTTGCGCTATCCGGCACCATCTGAAATACCAGTGGCTGGAACAAATGCTTTTATGTTTCTTTTATATTTTTTTCTCTCTACGCACGCACTTAATGCATCGAAAATAATTGCCGAACCATTCCATGACAAATGTTGCTTTGAATGCATTTCTGTTTCAAACTTTCGATCAATTATTTCACTGAAAGCTCTATTTGTACTGAGGATTTAGGCCTAATACTAATGCTAATAACAGCAATAATAATAATAATGATGATAATAATAATGGAAGCTATCTGTCGTCAATGGTTCTCTAAATATTCTTATTTATAAAGATAGAAAAGATCTATCTATGGAAATCTATGGAAAAGAAACAAAATTAGACTAATCTACCCACACAGACACCGTGTCATTTTGATTGAATTAGGGCATTTATCCACGATGAGCAACTGTGCAAAAAACACTCGCTTGTTTAATTATGAAACGCCATCCGTCAGACGTACAGCGGCGCCCGAAGCTGAAGGGAGAGCCATGCATCATCCCGCTAACCCGCCAAACAAACACCGCGGAGCAGTCCCGACGGCCGCGCTCGAACGCGGACGTGCCGCCGCGCACAAATAAACACGCTCAGACACGCCTGTCTCCGGACTTCTCCACAGCCTTCGCTCAACGATCTGCTGGGGAATACCGGCCCGATACGTACCTCCCATACCGCCCCCCCCCCACCCCCCCCCGTTGTCGCATTACCCAGTCCCCCAATGCACGAGCCTGTGTTCAATCAACACGTCTCTCTCTCTCTCTCTCTCTCTCTCTCTCACCGTGACTTGACAATTTAATTACCGAAGATTGTTTATTCAAACTAAGTCACTGTGGGCCTCCACGCTTAATGCAACGGCTTACGAATGAAACCCAGCACTTATCTTTTTCTTCATGAATGCAGCTCAGAACGCATGCGTTTATTGTTCAGCCCGGGATACGGACCCGTATCGATCGAATCCGGGTTGGATTAATACGAGGGGCGGTGCCTTTGCTCCGCAGAGCAGAGTACTTCATCTGAATTGCTTTATTAAATACCCAGTTGTATTTAAATCGATGGAGTGCAAAAATTTTTATTTTGAGGAGCGAGCCTGGGTACATGCAATGCCCAACCTACGCATTGCGCAGTAAGCATTTACCCTTCGCGTCCTTGGTCCACCACCCCGACCCATTACAACACATTGCATTCAATTTAGCAGATGCTGTAATGCAGGGACTCCTACAGTGTTAAAGAACATAAGTGCATCAATCTGTGGTACATGGGCGATGTGCCAGACCCAGCCACCAACACTCCCAGACCACCAAGTGCATACACAACCCCACTAAAGCAAAAATGCTAATTACCCAAGTGCAATGTTATCCAAGAACCACAATTCAAATCCTGAATACGTATGAATTGCATCCAAAAAGAAATTAAACCAGCGTAGAATGTACCTGTGTCTTGAAAAGGACACTGCACTGTGTTTCTTTGAGAGTATTACACTGAGAAATGCCATTTGCCATCTTTGTATCAGAGCTTGTATAACAGGCACAGCTATAAAATATGACTTATTTGAAAACCATACAATACCACCATAATTGGAATTAGTACAAAAAACAGCAGTGCTTGGGTTTGGGGATTGGCGGGAAGCCTAGTTGAAGCAGGGGTCTTCAGTTCTTCAGATTGGCCCCGCTTTCCCAGCATGCTGTCTCAGCGTTTCCCATGCATTGCACACAGACATCTTCAGCCCACGTGTTTCCCAGCCTAGCCCATTGCACTCCCGCACATCTTCAACCCACATTTCCCAGCATGCTTTGCACATACCTGTTTCTGGCTCCACTGAGAAGTAGGGCTGGCCCTCCAGGATGCTGTACACCAGCTTGGCGCTGTTCCCGTAGGTCTCGTCGTCCGCATCCGAGGCGGTCACGTTCAGCACGTACGTCCCTGCGGAGGGTTCGAGGAGAGAAGAGGGGAGCAACAGGATGAACGCTCAGCCCAGAGAGTGATTCCAGAAGAGGACTAAAAAGGGAAAATGAAGACTAAGAAGTAAAGAAAAAGACTTCATTATGTCATCAGCATCGAGTGAGTGAGCTCATTCACTGTCTCTTGTGATCTAAAGAAGAAGAAAAAAAGGGAAACTAAGACTAAGTAGGAGAAGTAGAGAACAGGACTTTACAATATGCTGCTAGTATTGAACTCATTCACAGTCACTTGTAATCTGTTCTCTGCTTAGCGTGGATGATGCATTTAGACACGCATATCACCGCCGTTGTGCATAAACCAAAATGTACAAAAAATGTTAACATGCAATGAAAGTTCTCATTGGCCATATGCTATCTTAGTTTCGTAAATTCTACCAGTTATACAGTTGGTTCAAAACCCAAATTCAAAAACGCAAGCTGTTCTTAAATTTATGTATTTTTTTGCTGTTCCTGAGAATTCCATTTTGTTAAACAGATGTGAGTGAATATAGGTTAAGTGCGTCTGACGTTGCTTAAAACTAAAATAAATCCAATGTACAAAAATTATAAGTAAATATTTATTTGAGGTACACAAGTTCAGGTTTATATATATATATATATATATATATATATAGAGAGAGAGAGAGAGAGAGAGATCAATAGCTATCATAGAGAACAATGGCTCTCATGCGGAACAGAATGCATGGCAGAAGTACACTTGTGGTAATGAAACGGCTCCCACCACAGTGTAAAAACCTGAAAAAGATGGAAAGTGCTGCTGTTGAATATGATTAGTTCTGCAAAAAGACTCAACATTTTATTACTTTTGAGAGCATTTATTTATTTATTTATTTTGTGAGAGCAACTGTATTACCCAGAAGTACCCACAAGCCAGAATGACTAGCTTATGTATGTGTAAGTCTGAGTTCTCCCCTAAAAAGGTATTACACTCTCTCTCACACACACACACACACACACAAACTAATATACAGGGGTGTGTGCAGGATTTTATAATCAGCCTGTCATGGGGGTGCCAAAGCAAAAAAAAAGAGATTAGCAGGGCTGGGGAAGGAGGTAATGTGTAATCACAGTTAGTAATAAAAACATAAAATAGAATAAATTATTCTTGACTTAGCCAGGCCCTGGCGTGCTGTTTAAAATCAGAGTCGTTTCCCTAGCATACTCCCCCATTACTTTGCATGTAGGCTACTGCTTTCAAATTAGCATTTGCTATGTCTTACTGATTTTCACAGTTTTGTGGGTTTAAGTTAATGTCAGTATTTGTAATAAAGAATTTTAACGATTAACCAGATATGGTACAGTAGAGAATGCAAATTGGAGAGCAATGATGTCAGGGTAGCCACTATGAATAAGAATGATGCCCTTATTACACTAAGTCATAGATGCATATTCTAAGCATATAATTATTATATTTGGGTAAGAATAATAAAGTAACTAAATAAAATAGGGAGAAAAATAGGGAGGGTGATAAGTGTCCCATATGATCGCAAGCTCCAGCGCACACATATATACAAACTCGCTCATTAGAACATAGCGTATATCCTATAATGCAGAAGCATGCTCGCTCATAAGAACATAGCGTATAGCCTATAACGCAGAACCATACTCGCTCATAAGAACATAGCGTATAGCCTATAACGCAGAACGATACTCGCTCATAAGAACATAGCATATAGCTTATAAGGCAGAACCATACTCGCTCATAAGAACATAGCATATAGCCTGTAACGCAGGACCATACTCGCTCATAAGAACATAGCATATAGCCTGTAACGCAGGACCATACGTGGTCACAAGGCGGCAGGCAGCGCTGTACGTTTTAACAAGCTGAGATGTGTAACTGTGCAGAAATGGGCTGCGGTTGGGAGCAGGCCTCCCCGCTCTCACTCTCTTTCTCCCCCGTCTCTTCCTGCTCGAGCTCTCTGCTGTCCGCCTTCATTACCTCCCCGTCTCTGGAAGGCTGGCAGGAAGCCACAGGATAACACAGCGAGCGGTGGAATTACCGGCCATCTCTCTGCTCCCGGGGTATCTTCAGGTCTGAACTGACACACACTGAATATATGACCGGATTTGTTGTTTATTATTTTTGTCTGTCGTGAAGTTTCTTGTTGTACTTTATTATTATTTTTTATTTTATTTTTTGTTACTGTTCTTCCGGATGAAGGTTCTCTGCTTGTGCGGCTGTCGGTCGGTCTTAGTCTTAATGCCTGTGGTGCTTGATTTTCACACAACAAAGTGTCAACATTTTTACATAAGAACATATGAATGTATGAGAATGAGAACACGTGATTAAGCTAATCTAGAAACACCATTTCCCTACAAACTAGAGAGCATTCAGCACTCAATCAAGTCTGGAGGTTCTCTGCCTCTATGCCATGACCTGGACAGCTAATCCACCCAATTATTGTACACAAATAAATAATAATAATAATAATAATAATATAACTTTCTGTGTGGACTATAGTCTTCACACATCCTCTTTGGTCTACAGACAGATTTCAGATGCTGTTACAGCTGTTGTAGCTCAGTTTGCAAACACCACATACCCACGAAAATGAGTTGCATGTTGCTGCTGAAAGCCCTTTTTTATGAGTTTGAAAAACCCCGATTAAATCTGGCCCCATTGTGCTCTGTCTTCCACTTGCAGCAGAGAACGTAAAAGGTGGACATTCCCTTATTCCAACTTTGTGTTCCTCTATATTTCTCTGCAATAGCGCTAACGACAACAAGCAAGTGTAAATTAGCTGCCCATGTGTATGCTCGCTTATTCATCAGTCAGAATTAGAAGTTCATTTAGCAGAAGCTCTTATCCATATCAATTTACATTGAATGAGAACACAAGTGCATCTGCCAGTGTTGTGTGCACAGACCTGGCTAACAGCATTACCGGTATGCATAAGAAAATGTTGTTTAAACAACATGAAGAGTAGACTAACGCTAAAGACCAAGGCAAGTCAAATATAATTGCTATGGCTCTGTCACTCTCTCCTGAACTATGTCATGCCAGTGCTTTCGAACCATTCAGACTGCGTTTAAAACAATAGCACTGACTGTGTGAGAATCCATTTCTCATAACGCCTACAGTAAATAAAACATCTGTTCACCCATTCTCATGTACTTATTTATCTATGCATCTATTTACTGCGGGCCATCGGGGTGGAGAACAATCAGACTATGCAAGGCGGAAGACGCAAGGCTGAAGCCTTCATTTATTTGGCCACAAGGGCGGCGCCCTGCCCTTAAGACACATGACCAACCACCATTAGAACACATTACGGTTTCCTTTCCGAAAGTGCCCCAGCCTAGCCCCCCTCCCTCCCTCCCTCCCTCCCTACAAACAGCGAGGCCTGAATTGTTATGCTCAAAGACGCACACTTAAGAGCACGGCGCTGTTTCTGCTGAGCATCCGAAGAGGTCCACCCGCAGCATGTTAAGCAGTGCTTCATTGACAAGCCGTGATTATCGCCACACTATTAAGTGTGCTGGTTTTAATACAAGATCTCTTCTTTGGTTGTTTCTGTGGATGACAATGTCGTGTTTTCTGCACATATCGTATCGTAGGCTATGCATTTCTGGGGTTCTTGCTCTTTCACAGGACTCAGTGCAGACAAACAATGATATCCGGAAATGGCAACTGTCCCACATAGCTTAGTGATGCGCACCAACATCAGTAACACATTCTGCATTCATCCTTGAGTGTCTTGAAAATGATACAGATTAGATTACCCAAGCCTATGACTCATGACCGCAAAATACCAGTTTTCACTCAAAAAGAGGTAAATCACAAAGCCCTCTATCAGTATTAAATCTTAAGTAAAAGTGGATTGTCTTCATGTCTGCCTTTAAGATAAAAAAAAACAGAATAGCAGATCAAGGCTGTCCAGTAGCTGCATTAAGAAAATAGTCACATTAAACTTCATTCACATTCACATCTTTAGGAAAGATGAGGTTAACAGTTGAAACATTTCAGTAGTTTTATATGCTGAAGGCAACCTTACTTGAACAAATTTCAAGATATTCCCATAAGTATATATGAGAACTCTTTGTAAATCAGGCTTTCGGGCCATAAACACACACACACACACACACACACACACACACTATACATGGGCTTATAACAAACTGGCTTTTAACAACATTGTTCATATTATACCTGTAAGGCACAGAGAAAGAGCAATGTATTAAATACCACCTCTGTCCAAGCATAGTCACTATAAATTCACCAGAACTACTGCAACGGATGACATTTGGCCTCAATCTAGCTTCCATTCATAACAACAAACACTTTTCCCCCAGTGCATAGTTAATTTGCTTTGTAGCAAGATAACCCCTGCCAGAACAATGCAATGGGAAAAAAAAGAAAGAAAAACATTAGACAATATCATTGCACTTTGCCATGCACAAAGACTTGCAATTCAATATGGCTGTAAAGCAAATAGATGAACAAATCCCAAGCATGGATTCGATTGTTCGTGGTATAAATAAATGTTTTGTCTGTAAATAAATCAATAAATAATTTAAAGTGTGCCAGAAATTTGTACAAGCTGAATTTTTATGGGAGACGATTCACCACGTAAGCTGAAGATATCATAGGCACATCACGGGCTTGTCACAAGAAAACTAAAGGAGACGTGCAAACTAGCATCTGCACAATGCCGCCATGTTCCATCCCTGTTGGAATGTTTCACAAACGAATCGCAGTTTTGTTTCACGAATGCAGTCGTATGATAAATGGCAATGTTTCAATGGCAGCACACGGTCCTGTGAACTCCTAGGCTTTCCATTCGCAGAGAACAGGTCTGGCGAACGCTCGTAAAATGGCAATCGTGTTTTCCTGAGTGAGACCATGGAAATGTTTGCGCTTGTGGAAAGTGTTGGCTCCTTGATCCCTGCCTCCCCTGTACAAGGAACGCCAGCGCCATACCTGTCAGGTGAGGGTGGGTTCACGGTAACCAATCATTGTGTTTTTTTTTTCTTTTATTTTTGCAAATGACTTTGGTAAAATGGGTCTCAGACAAATATGGACACGATTATGGTATGTGTTTACTTCTTCTGATTCTGCTCTTTCCTGCATCCCTTATGATCTGGGGTCATAACTCACCACCATCCTCAATGGTAATTTTCCCGTTTTTTTAGGCTAAATCCAAACAAATCAGCGCTTTTCACCAGGGCCCACAGTCATTATGAGAAGGTACCCGAGTCTATCATTCATGTTCAGACATCTTTGCGTGGTCCGTAAGGTGGCCATAAAAAAAACACGGCATCAATTCATTCGGAAAGAAAGTCCTTGTCGGAAAGATCAATGGCCTCTTCCTGTATTGCAGAACATCACTTAGTACAGAAATGTGTACCGCGGTGACAAGGCAATTATACTGCAAGATGTGAAGATATGATCATTACTTTGATCTCCTCTCTGCTCATCTATTTCTACTGCCCTTTGAAATTGCTTTTATAATCTTGCCACGAGATCTATTTCATTAGCAACAACATTGCATACATTGAAAAAAAGAAAATGTTGTAAAATTTGAAAATAGCCTGAACTCTGTACAAAGCCAGGCCTAATGAGTAAAGTAGTCAAAAGTGTCAAAAGTGTCATTGAACTGGTTGAAAGTTTTTTTTTTTTTGTTGTTCTTCGTCTTCAGTTTTTATGTTTCTGTTTGCAACAGGAATAAAATAATATAGCTTTACAAGAACCAAGCTGCAAATCAAACATGAACATACACAGATTGCATTCATAAAAATAATACATAAATTGGAATGGAAATACAAACATGCACTAAAATGCCCTAAAATAATGGCAACATTTCCAGTTTCCCTCTTTCTTTCATGGCACTCATTTTGATTACTAGTGCATTTCTTGTCCTTGAGAAGCTTAATGGGCTGATTTTATGTTTTGTGTTATTTATGTATTTATTTTTTGTGGATCTGTATTTATGTATTTATTTTTATTTTTTTCCTGTCCAGTTTACCATCTATAACTGACAGTGATTTCTTGTCTGCTTGTTTGTGAATGTCTCAATCCACAGCGTATTGGATTTCTCTCTCTCTCTCTTCCTCTCTCCCTCCCTCCCACCCTCCCTGTCCCTCTCTCTCTCCCCTCCCTCTGTCTCTCTTTCTCTGGGTTTCTAGACGGTGGAATTTGTCGCACCGATGAATGCATCTTACTCATGTCGGCACCCGTTAACACTGTAATTATGCTCAGCAATACACCCTGGAAAATAGTTTAGATTTAAGGCCCAGATTATGTTTGATTTTCAGTGATTCTTCTCAGAGAAGCAGATGGTGAACCCCTGCTGGTAATGTAGACAGGATAAGCCAATGCACAAACTTGTTGTTCGGAAAATTCAAGTATTGATTTTGCATCTGGTGTATTCTCTTTATGTCCTCGTACGCCATTCTATCCCAAAAATACCTGACAAGCTAATAGAGGCAGGTTCTGTGTCTGGTGGTTCACATGGAATGAAACCCACTCAAAGCTCCATTTTAAGCCGGTAAAGAACACCATTAAGCATTGATTTTCATTCTTATTTTCCATTCTTCAGTTTGTTTTCATACTAGTCTCCCAAGGTGGAGCTTTTCACCATGGGAGTCGAGGTTATCTGACGTGGGTCGAGATCCAAATTTAGAGCCTCATTTCTGGTTTGCTCGAGTGGGCATTGGCGGTCCAGTGGTAGAGCTTCCGCCTGCCACGCCGGCGGCCCGGGTTCGTATCCCACGAAGCCAATGCCCCAAAAGCCCAGCCACTGGAGATGCGCAAGGCAGTGCATTCTAGTACCGGTCCCAAGCCCGGATAAATGGGAAGGTTGCGTCAGGAAGGGCATCCGGCGTAAAAAAATATGCCAAATCAAATATGCGGATCTGATCCGCTGTGGCGACCCTGAACGGGAACAGCCGAAAGAAGAAGAAGAAGAAGAAGAAAAAAATTCTGGTTTGCATGGGTTTGTACCACCAGGGTTTCTTAAAGGATTTTAACACATTTGACATAGTTCGTGTTCTTCTGAGGTGAACCTGGAGGACGGGTCAAAAGGATGTTTTGCTGCTGTTCCCAGTGGGGATTCTTGTTTTTCCAGTTATTTTCAGCCAAGCATATTTGGATAATATCTGATCCTTCTCGTGTGGTGTCAAAACTTGAAACTTGTCTCTATTTTTTGTCAAACAACTCCTGGATTGTAAGATCTAAACATTTGATATTGACTGTTACCAATTTTGATCCAGACCATGACAGAACATGATGCTGGCACTGTCTAAGCAGTTGAAGACGTGTCAAGTGGCAGAAATACCTTAGAAAGTGGGATCTGCCATAATGTAGTGGTTCGACAATGATACAAATATGCTAATTCTTCTTCTTCCTCTTAAATTCAGTTTTGGTCACCCACTTACCAATCTTCAGATCACACGCGCACACTCATTGTACGCAGGCCTACTCGCACACGCACACACAGACACACACGCAAACACACATATATTTAATAGGAGAGTGGTGATATTGCCTGCACATGTGCATTTGGACATTTTACAGCTCAATGTGAGCTACTAACATGTTTAATTCCGGAAAGCTGGTGACTTTTACAAATAAAAAATGACATAAAAATAAAAATAGAACATATACTGAAACAAGAACAGTTGGAAGAAATTGTTAAATGTTTTAAATGCATGCAGTGACTTCACTATTGGATGTCTTTTAAAAATGGAGGCTATCTAATTTTCTTTTGTAAGCATGTCATGGCCACAAGAAATGTCAAAAAGTGCACAGCCAGAAAATAAGTAAGCAGGTAAATAAATAAATAAATAAATTTGTAATCTGTTATGTGACATTTCCTTTTGACAGAACGAAGTCCGCAGCGTCTCATGCATATTTGTACTGGCTGCGCTGGCTGCACGCACCGTCTTCGCCGTGACCTAATGAAGTCCTTGGCAGTCCGTGAGACCCCTGGCCGCCTCGCGTCGGAGCGTCGGAGTCTCCGGGAATACTAATGAGCGACGAAACATCTGCCGCGTTCAAATTTTTGCGTCCTTCCCAGAAAAAAATAAAGAAAAAAAGAAAAGAGTCGGTCTGCCTTCACGGACCGCGGCTTTGATTAACGGTTTCCACGTTCCATCTCGCCGATGGCCGCTCTCCTGTAGGACTCGACCGTCAAAAATGCCCGTGTCGAACCGCATCGCACCTACCCTCCCCTCCCCCCAACCTCCCCCCCTACCCACCGCGCCATAATACAAGCCCGGGACTAAAATTAAAACAGCATGACTACTTAAATTCTATGGGATGATTATTATGAGCGTAGGATACCGTGTCACTACTCTCTGTAGAGGACAGTGCTGAGGAAGAGGTCTTAAAAAAAAAAAAAAAAACAGTTTTCTGCTTCAAGGGCAAGGAAGGGAATAGTTGTTCAGGTGTGCTGTACAGCGTAGCATGTCAATGACCTCTACATGGCTTCTTCATTAATGCTTATACTGTAAGAGTCACTGATTCTTTTTACTGCCGCTAACACCCTGTGACTGCCACTAACACTGTTCAACTGTCACTAACATCCTGTGACTGTCACTAACACTGTTCAACTGTCACTAACACCCTGTGACTGTCACTAACACTGTTCAACTGTCACTAACACCCTGTGACTGTCATTAACACCGTTCAACTGTCACTAACACCCTGTGACTGTCATTAACACTGTTCAACTGTCACTAACACCCCGTGACTGTCATTAACACCGTTCAACTGTCACTAACACCCCGTGACTGTCATTAACACCGTTCAACTGTCACTAACACCCTGTGACTGCCACTAACACTGTTCAACTGTCACTAACATCCTGTGACTGTCATTAACACCGTTCAACTGTCACTAACACTGTTCAACTGTCACTAACACCCCGTGACTGTCATTAACACCGTTCAACTGTCACTAACACCCTGTGACTGCCACTAACACCGTTCAACTGTCACTAACACCCTGTGACTGCCACTAACACCGTTCAACTGTCACTAACACCCTGTGACTGCCACTAACACTGTTCAACTGTCACTAACACCATAGTCACAACCACACTGTAACTGTCACTAAGATCCTTCATCGGTCAATGAGGTCCTAAAACGGTCAATAACACCCTGTAACTGTCACTAACACCGTTCAACTGTCGCTAACACCTTGAAACTGTCACTAACACTCTGAAACAGTCACTAACACCCTGTAACTGTCATTAGCACCATTCACACGTCACAAACACCCTGAAACGCTCACTAACACAATGCACCTGTCACTAGCAACCTGCAACTGCGACTAACTCGCTTCAATTGTCATCGTGACCACCTGTTTAAAGTAGGTGTTTTTTTTTTCTCACTCTCTCGCTCTCTTATTCTTTTAGACTTGGTTTGAAAAATGTTCCGTTTTTTAAAAAAAATTATAGAAGGCTGGCCAAGCTCTGACACATTTTCAAGATCAGTCACTTCCCACTTAGCAGAACCCACACAGCACTGGCCCGAACGCTCATGGGAAAGCAAGCCTACATATCTGTCAGAGGAATAATCTCTATTCAATGCACAGGCACTGTTTTGACGCTGCCGGCCAGCAGCAAATTGTTCTCACGCCATGAAATCTCATTTCCCAATTGAGCTCGGGCATAATTACAGGGACACCATTTCTACCTTTTTTCTGCTAGCTTTAATGGCATGGCTTTATTGTAGTAATCTTTAATGTCCATTATACATGCAGAGTCGCGTCGGCTATTTTAGCAGAGGCTGAATTGCCTAGGTATCCGGATCAATCCCGTCTACTTTACAGTAGTGTTCATTTGGCTGGCTGAAGGTAATTTTAGTGGGAGGATTGAGCACTGAATTAGAGTGACAGATTCGCCACCCCTGTTTGTCGCGGGAAAGTACTGCGGGACTTTAAAAGGGCCACGTTCCTCAGAGACGAACTTCAGGTGAACTTAGCGACGCTGGTTGAGGGCCCTGCCATTAGCGAACCTTTAAAACTTCTTTAAAAATTAATTTCCGTTTGCCAGTTAGCGTTTGTGGGACAGATGCTGTCTTTAGCCATTCATGAATTAAAGATACTTGAATCAGTCCAAGAGGGCGCAATGTGGTAAAATGCCTCTCTGTCTTATATTCTATTCAGTGTTATTCTTAGCTGAGTGCCCTTAATCTTTGCCAACTGGAATGCCAAGAACATTTTAATCATTAGCAATCCAATGGAGGTCATGCCCACTCTATTATTTAAATAAAAGTTATACATTAAAATATATATATATATATATATATATATATTTTAATGTATGTATACATATTCATGCACACATGCTGTACATATGCAACAGCCACTGTTGGCATCAGGTGTGGCTTGGATTCGGACCTCCATGGGAGAAAATACCACGCCAGCCACAACACTAAAGATTAATTGTTAGCGCTGCGCTAACCACTGCGCTAAAGACGAATTCACCGTTAGCGCTGCGCTAACCACTGCACTAAATACGAAATCACCGTTAGCACTGCGCTAACCACAACGCTAAAGACGAATTCACCGTTAGCGCTGCACTAACCACTGCACTAAAGACGAATTCACCGTTAGCGCTGCGCTAACCACTGCGCTAAAGACAAATTCACCGTTAGCGCTGCGCTAACCACTGCCTAAGAATCCTAGACTGGCAACGCTAAAAATTCACCGTTAGCGCTGCGCTAACCACTGCGCTAAAGACGAATTCACCGTTAGCGCTGTGCTAACCACTGCGCTAAAGACGAATTCACCGTTAGCGCTGCGCTAACCACTGCACTAAACACAGATTCACCATTGGCACCGTGGTTACGCAGCCTCAGCAATGTACCGCTGCACGACTCCCCACAGACCCCCAGAGTGTGCTCTCTTGCTCGCAGGCCACACCATTTATTCTCCCCCCCCCGAGTCAACTGCTGTACAACCCAAACCCAACACTAACAGTGATGGAACTTAAACATCCATTATTCTGATGTCCTTGTCTTCCAGTGACTATTTCCCACACCACAAGCCGCACAGTGCCACACGGGGGCTGGGGCTGATTGTAGAAGAGGCGCTATCTCATACTAACCGCAGCTGCGAGCCTGTGTGTGCATGCCCACGGCTTCCTCAGGAGCTATTCTCCAAGTGAATTCACAGGCTGGTCTGACTACCAATAAGGGCGAGCGCGGTGATTCACGGAACAAGAGATTGTAGCGGCACAGAAAATGTGTGTAAAATATAAATAAATAGAACCGCATTCCCAGAAGTAATCCTCCACCAAACGGGAAAGGTCCTTCCAGTTTTGCCTCATTATTAATATTAAACAATGAAAAGCAAACCTCGGACTAATTCACATCCAATATTTGAGCAAGCTGTTTGTCAGCCTTGAGTTTTTAGTCATTCACCTCCTGAGGGCCCTGTGAGAATCTATTTGAAGATATATTTGTCGGCTGAGAAATTCGACTGGACTGAAACCAAGGAGACGCGCCAACACTCACCGACGTCTGACATCTCGGGCACAGTTGCCATGTAGGTCTCCTTGGAGAATTTTGGCTCGTTGTCGTTGATGTCGTGGATCTTGATGATGAACTCGGACTCGGGCTCCAGGGGATGGTTGGTGAATTTGTTGACTGCCTGAGCCCGCAGTGTGTAGTAGGCTTTCTCCTCCCTGTCCAGCCTCTTGGTGGCGTGAATGTCTCCCGAGTTTTCGTCGATCAGAAACAAGGTGCCGGCCCCGTCTCCACTGAGAACGTACTTCACACTGCCGTCCCCTCTGTCCTGGTCTGAGTGGAGCTGTGGAGAGGATACAGCAGTGAGAATCTCACTGATATAGACTACAAGTATGGAGACTGCAGTGAGACTCTCAATGATATAGACCACGAGTGTGAAGACTACAGCGAGTCCCACAGCAACATAGACTACAGCCGTGAAGACTAGAATGAGTTTTACAGCAAGACTAGACTACAGCTGTGGAGACTATAGTGAGAGACTCACAGCGACAAGGACCACGGCTCACATAAACTCACAGTCACACAGACTACAGTATATCGCTGTAGAAACTAGAGTCAGAAGGGAGTAAAGCCAGCCTAACCCCTACCCTTCACTATGATCAGAGCTCAACCTCTCCTCGCAAAGGGCAGGAGAAGACTGACTGCCAAACATCAAAAGCGACGATGCTGTACCAAAGCCAACCTTTTGCAGTCCAGGTTTCCTTCAAGTACAGTCCTTTTGAAATGTCCTTTTCCAGGGGACACCTATTGCAGTGTATGAAGAGCAGTTAAAAAGACCTTTAAAACTGGGGCAAGCAACTTGGTGTCATGACTTTTACGTCAGCAGTTAGCCATCTGTCCATAGTGGTGGAAAGGGCAGAAGACAGGGACCGTCAGTTCAGGGACACAGGGTACCCTACGGCCATGGAGAAAAAAACGGAGCAGGCGACTCGGGGCACATAAAACACATGTTCTACACCTACAGGAATGGAAGCGGGTCCCATTTAAATAAGCAGATAAACAAATACACCGAGTTGCCATTTGCAGTTACTCTCTCCGTGTCCACTCATTATCTCGCAATGAATTTTATTTATTTGCAATCACGGTGTCCTTCTCCTTGGTTGTATGCATTACCATACTTATTTTCTGCACTATCCTTTTATTGCACAGCAATTCACTGAAGTGATTCAGTTTAATTCCTGCCTTCCAACCCAGAAACGTACGGCCTCTTGATGGCAGTTACAACCCTTCCTCCCGTATGGCATGCTGGGAACATCTCCTAACTGAAAATAGCATTGTTAAGGAAACAAACATTATAATAATAATACGTTGCTGTCTAAAACTGAGCAGTTTTCTGTGGTTCTGCGGAAGGCGAAGCTAAGACAACGAGTGGCAATGATAATTCAGGGTGAAAATATTGCATGTTTCTGAAAATACGTATTTTGACCTTCCCTCCTGTTTCTTCTGTAAATTGTAACTGCCAAAGTCTGTATTGAACCGTTTCTACCTGTTTCTAAGCAACGTCAAATTGTACACAAAGTCATTCCCCTCAAAGTGATTGCACAGCCTCTTGTTCTGATTGAGACCACCAGCTGAAGTTGACCTGAAGTCATTTCCCCACCTGATTAAAGAGAAAAAAAAACATGGCAAGACATGGGCAACAAACAGACACACAGAAACCCACACGCACACACAGACACACACAAACACACACGCGCATACACACATGAAAGCACACACACACAAACGCACACATGCACATGCACAAAAGCACGCTCATGCGCACACACACAAACACATACGCACCCATACTCGGACACACATTGCAAAGCACAATATGAAACCCTTGAACAATTCATGTGGATCATTCAAATGTTCACACTGCTTGGAAATGTTAATGGCATACAGATGCTTTAAATGAAATGTTTTACATGCAAACATCACGAAACCGAAAGTGGACAGGTGCTGTTTGTTCAGCAACCGCAGACTCCTCTTGTAGCCGACTCACTTAAAAGACAGCGCCGGTCAATCAGTAAGTCAGAGAGGGTGATCGTTGTTTTTCTCAGCTCATCGCTTCATCCAAAAAACACGCCGGGGCAACCCGGTAATGGACGGGGTCGTTCGAAAGCCATTCGCGCGCCCGGTGATTTTTTTTTCCGGAAGAGCCAGGTGCAATCATGGTGCCGGCGGGCTGAAGCGCGGTCTCCCTCGAAAAAGCAGCGTCACCTCTACCTCATTACGGCTGATTACCGAGGGCTTCGCCGCTCCGAAGGAACGGCGGGAAAACGCGCAGGCCGCGCTGGAGGCCGCCGCGTTGCAAATTACAATCGCGGCGTGCCACGGTAGCCCATAATTAAGCCACTTAATCACATGCTCTGTCATTTTAGCGCTGGGCTCCCGGAGTAAAAAAAAAAAATATTCAGCCTTTTTGGAAGGCGCGAGAAGCTTTTTACCCGTGGCTGTTAACAATCCCTCGCTTCCGCCCAGCGTAATAAATAAATGAAAAAAGGTGAAGAAGAAGAAGGAGAATTAGAAGACAATCTTTGGTGGCACACGGACAGGAGACGCTGAATAGAGAGTGGGTGTTTCACGTATCTGGACAACTAAAATGGACTCATATCGCGGCTGAGGGCCGGGAGCTTACGCAAAGCACAGCCTCCTGGAAGTGCCCTGTGAAAGATTATTCGACATGGCTTTTAATCCATTTCGGGTCTTAATGCATACCGTCTGTAATGCTGCCCCAGGCATAGTCCTAAAAATAACAACAAGGCAAGAACAGAAGCTGAGGTGTGTGCCAGGTCTCTGCCTCTGTTGCTTAGGGCTGCAGTTCAAATCTTGAGTGATTTTTTAAAAATGTATTTTTATTTATTCCTCTTATAGGTCATACCTGTTCCTGGATCATTTGTTAAAAAAAAATAAAAATTAAAAAAAATTTGAAATAAAATACTAAACAGAACTAAAACAGCAACACACTACATAGATACTACTATGCACAACTACTACCACTACTACTACTACTACTACTCCTACTACTGATATGTAAATTTCTATACAGATAGTATATAGCGAACAACAATAATTAAGGTTCAAGGTATTGCGCGGGTACTCTAAACTTCAGTAGAGACAGAGGGGTTTGTATTTTTATGATTTATCTCCTCACTCATTTTTTACGAAGCAGAAAGACAAGCGAGCAAGTGAATGATTTTTCTGCAAAACGTGATAACACAGAGACACTGTAAAGACGTCACAGACCTATTAATACATGACTATATTTTACATAGCGGGGGTACTGCTGGCTTTCTGAGCAGTCCTACGGTTGTTCTCGTAAGGTGCAGGCAGATCTGTACGAGCAGCTAGTCAGCCTGCTGCGCAGGTAGCTCAGTCAGGCTTGAAGGAAAAACACTGAACTCCCATCTCACGTACTGGTGAACCCAATGGCAGCTAACATTTCTCATGCGTTAAGATCCATCTGGCTAAGATTGCTTTCTAGCCCCCCAACCCCACTGGCTGTTATGACATTAACATTATTAGCTATTAGTATATAAAACGTTAAAATATGATGTTATCTATGCATGTTTATCGCCAGCCTGTGTGCTTAGGCTGAAAATAACCACTGCTGCTCACAGGCATGCAGTTTATTGCTGTGATGTCTGCGTCAGGTGATTATGCTTATACAGGTACAGTATCTGTATACACTTGCTGGCTTTTTTTTTGTCTTTTAGCTATGCTCTGTTTGTAAAGTGTATTGTTTGAAGGGTATTCCCTGGATGACAATTAATGTAGTTGCTCATTGAGCTTCCTTGTCCTGCAATGTGCATCACTTCATTAAACGTTTACTTTTTTTTTTGGGATTGGGGGGGGGGGGGGGAGTCTGTGATGTGCAACACTCAGCTCAAACTGATTTGGATATGTAGAGGATGCTACAAAATTGACTGTTGCTACAAAATTGAGTTTTTTCTGCTGGCCCAGTCGATGAACTACATATTGTGTGAACAAGCTTAAATTCAGCCGAACATTCCAGAAATAAAGGACTGGAATGTGATTATTATTATTAGCAGTATTATTATTATTAATTTGATAGACACCACCTGGAACTTAGATTAAGCTGAATAACTTTCAGAATCCTATCAGATCCCTAATTAATGCTAATCTCTTTTGTTCTGAGATCCGGGCCCCGATGAAGTCAATGAGCTCTTCGTAATATCGCTCCAGTATAATACCCTGCTCAGGTGTAGCTAATCATCGACATCGTTCATCCTTTCCATGTCTTCTCTTATTACGGGATGATAAAAGACTAATTTATATAAGCCTCTGCGCAGTTTATGGATTTTTCTTTTCCAATCTTTCGGCTGGAAGCGCATAGCGTGTGCTATCATTGGAGGAGAAAGGGCAGAAAACGGATTGTGTTTCATCATGTAGGAAATAGAAACCGGCCTTCTGTGTCTGGGTTGTGTATACAAGGGAGTGCACAGAGAACCCAGAGAACCGTGTCTTGTCAGATGCACTTGTTGTCTGGAAATAAAATGAAATAAAAATAAAAATGTTGTATTTTAAATGTATCACCTCTGGCCAGTGCAGCCATGACATGCTTGGATATCTGGCCATCATTGATTTTGGAGCCTTTGAGAATATGAATTTTCAGCGGAATTATTGACCGAACACGGAGAGCGGAGCACTTAAATGCCTCCGCCTGGCTTTGTGGCCGGTCCTATTGACCACTGTGACACGGGGAATCAATGCCCAGCCGAGCTGGACTTGGTCTCTGCACCTCACTACCTGGCACTCCTCGCTGAGGTCAATCAATGGAGGTCTCGGGCCCGTAAGGCAGACAGTAAACTGGCACACAGTCACCTCCAGCTCCTCCACCGCACGGGATGCAGGTTAGGACCCATGCGGACCTGCGCTATCCCCGAGCTCCGAATCACCCTCTCTTTCTCAGGAATCTACTATACTGCCCTGGTGGGGGTGGCAGTGTGGCATCATGGGTAAAGAACTGCTCTTTCAACCTAAGGGTTTTGAGTGCCATTTCCAGGTAGGACACTGTGGTCACTTGCAGCATAGGATTCAGCACTGTATAATATATGATTCTTGAGATCAACACCAGAAACTCCCATGCAGGGGGCAAAAATCAATTTCTGGGTGTTAGGAGGATGCATCCATCTGCATAAATGAATACTAAAGAAAAAACCAAAAGTTATGTAAGTTGATCTGAATAAAAAATGCAACCCTATCCACAAGTACGCCCCCTGAGAAAGATTGTACAATCCACTGATTGTTCAGTCATTGGATAAATAATACATAAGCACAATATTTGAGCAATTGTGAATTGTGTGTGATTCTGATCACTCTGATGGCTGTGCATTTCAACAGTGAAATGTGAAGCAGTAAAATGTGGGAAAATTTAAGAATTTAACTGTGGAAACAGTTCAAGAAAAACAAAAGGCACAATGAAGGACAACACAAAACAAGGGGTCCAAAACTCCCGTGCCTATGAAGACATCTCAACCCACAGTCTGCGATGAGACTGGATGAGAACAGGTTTTATCCCCGAAGGCACATATATACACAACTTCAGAAAACAAGGAGACATCGGGCTGTCTGTTGCCTCGGAGCGTCTCACGAGCCCAATCAGTACCTCATCCCAAATGGCTGTTTCTGGGTTTGGAAATCCACGCCATCTGTAGACACATTAGCCACATTCCACAGGCCTAATTTACTGTTGATTTTTTTTTTTTTTTTTTTTTTTGTCTCCCTGCTTTTTTTTTCATTTCCTCCAAATCGCTCTTTGCCAGACACCCGCCGTTTCAGAGCCGGGTCCCACGTCTCCGTTTGGCTCCTCGGAAATGCCCACTGGCTAGCTCTGCATGTCCTAATTACCGACCGGCTGGCCCCGTAGGTACGGAAAACACATTACGTTCATTTCAAATTATAATACGCCCCGGTTGAATTACAGTCATTACCCGTGACTCGCGCCACGCGAACATCTTCGGTCATTTAGAACAACTTTCAAAGCTCTCTTCTGGGAATTAGCGAGTAAATCTGTTGTAATGTCTTCCCCCTCCAGATATTCCTGATGAAGAATCTAATGAATTGTCATTTTCCTGGGCACACTGCATACATTTTAATTTTGTCCATTAATGGACTAAATTAAAATGAGCAACATTCATGTCGAGTCTGGGAACCAAATAGGCAAACTTAAGGACGCAAGCTTGGATCCATCACCGATATTTGACGCCTCCATTTTGTATAAACACTTGTGGTGGATTGTGAGTGAGCATTCATAAAATGGAGGAGCATCAAGCATCAAAGAGTAGTTAGGGCCTTGTTATAGTGCAGGGCGGTGTGTACTTCTCATTCTATAACTGTCTGTGTCAAAAAAGCACAATTCCTCTGCTATGCAGAGACCAAGAGTTTCAGAGTGCTTCCCAGACAAGCTATGAATAATGTCTTTGGAATAATGAACAATATGGCTAATAATAATAGTAATAATGATAATGAATGGTAAACAATAAAGTAATGAAAGTATATAAAATAACATACTGGGGTGCAAGTCTGTTATTAGATTTATTTTGGAGCAGACACATTTGCGGTTAATAAAATCATTCTAATTACACAGAATAGTTTGCATTTGGTGCAGTGAGGTGCCGTCTGCTTACATTTCTCTCAGTAGGGCAAAATTAGCCTTTGACTGAAGAGCAGCCTGATGAATTAAAAATCCACATCCTCTCGGTCCCTCTCTCTCTCTCTCACACACACACGCACACACTTGCACACACAGGGAAAGGCAGTGAAGTCATTCCTATTCCTGTCAGTGCTCTTTGGTGGGCATTGCTTAGTGCTGCAGAGTGGAGATAGGCAAACAGAGATTGAGCTCAAGACGGATACAGAATAATTATTGTTGCGGTCTCTCTTTCTCTTGCCTCTCGCTCTCTCAGTCTCTCCGTTTCTTATTCTTCCCCTTCCTCTCTCTCTCTCTCTCTCTCTCCCTCTCTCTTCCCTCCCTCTCTCCTTCTGTTTTTCTCTCCCTCTCGCTGTAGTTTATGCCTCACCGATTTATTTGTGTTTGTCATTCTAAAACCTCCCTCTGCCTTTCATGTTGTTATTTAAGTTTTTGTAGGACTTTTTGCTTTGATTGCGGATTAATTTGAGGATTCAAGCAGTGGTATTTAAAGGATTCGTCAGCCTGTTAGTTGCCACTGAAAATCATTCAAGTTATTACTTATCACCATGAACCACATTCTTTTTTTTTCTTCCATTTTTTTATTTCATATTTTTTTGTCATTAGTTTTCTCCCCCGCCCCATTGCAAAGAACAGAAAGCTGTAGCTCAGCTGGGAAAATCATTCTCACCTATTGCCTGACACTCATTTTACCCTTGCATTCTGCTAAGCTTGTGCCTGCAATGTTTATGAAGGGAGATGTGCTCTTGCAGTTTTCAACTAGCATCTCACAGTTCCTGTAATCAAAGAGACATCTTTAGCCTTGTGCTACTATGCTAAACATCATGGATACCTTGCAGGTTTGATTTTCGGTTTCAGTTTGAAATAAGAGGCACCCCATCAGTCTTTTCTTGTTTCAGACAGGGAGAAGGCAGACAGAAAAATAGAGCAGGAATCACAGATTAGAAGGTGTCATGGCGGGGCACCAAGGTGCCCATGCAGGTGATGGGGCGGGGTGGGGGGGGGCATTGTATACAGTTTGAGAATAGACCACCCTACAGACAACTTGCCAGATTCCCAGTCATTAGACGTCACTGGTTAAGCAGAGAGTCAAAGATGCCATTTTCTGTGATTTCTAGCCTCTCCACCACAGTATCTCCACTGGTTGAGGCCTCATTGGACAGACTGGGGAATAGCAGTTGGACGCATGTAAGCATCCAGTTGGATGTAAGTTTGAAAGTTTGAGAGACCAGTCAGATGCAAGTAGGTAAGTAAGTATGAGTGACCAGTTGGATTTAAGTATGTAAGTACAAGTGACCAATTGGATGTAAGTATACAAGTATGAGTGACCATTTGGATGCAAGTATGTAAGTATGAGTGACCAGTTGGATGTAAGTATGAGTGACAGTTGGATGTAAGTATGTAAGTATGAGTGACTAGTTGGCTGTAAGTATGAGTGACCAATTGGATGTAAGTATGTACATATGAGTGACAATTTGGATGTATGCATAAAGGTATGAGTGACCAGCTGGATGTCACTAGTTGTGTAATATCCAATCACATATTAAGGATGTGAGGTGTCTTTGTCATAGTTATTTGCTGAATCATATAGATGTACTCCATTTTCATAAATTGTTCTGAAAGAAAATGTATATAATAAACAAACAAAAGCATATTGTAAATGCAAATCTATTTAGCAGATTCACATATCCAGAGCAACGTATTAACATTTTGTATTATACAGTCCATTCATGCAGCTTAATATATTTTGAAGAAAACACACTGCATATCTATGATATATCATAAAAAGAACAGAATCCTTTCCAAAGTTACTTAACTTTAAGCAACCTTAAAAAGTAAGCCTTAAACCTGTACACGACTGACTGGCTATGTGACCCTTACTTCCTATTTACCATTCACTCTTTTCTCACAAACGATGTGACTGTGTAAGTAAATGAATAATTTACCAGCCGACGAGAACTGAATGCTACAGTTCGAATTGAATTCTCGTCGGAGATATTTGTTTTTCGGTTGAAGGATCGCGGGTTACCAATAAGGACTCGGCACTATTATAATGCGTTAGCTGTGAGCTCCGAAACAAAACAATGCAAACCAAAAAAATAAAAAACAAACAAACAACAAAAAAAAAAAAAAACATAATTTTTTCTCTTGCAAAGCTACAAACATCGCAGATTGTCAGCATGCTTGGGGTTATGGGCTGATGTCACCAAATGAAATCCGGATTTGTATGTGGGAGGCAGACACAAATTCTTCAGTTTATGGGTAATGAGCATGCCCCGGTGGATTGCTAGCACTGGGTTTTTACTGCGGAGTCGGCATCCACCTGGAGGCTGAACCTTACACTTATTTATTTATTCTTCTTCTCCTCCTCCTCCTCCTCCTCCTCCTCGCCATGGGAGATGTGCTATGGTAAGTGGCAAATGGACTGCATTTATATAGTGCTTTTATCCAAAGCGCTTTACAATTGATGCCTCTCATTCACCCATTCACACACACACACTCACACGCCAACGGCGAAAGGCTGCCATGCAAGGTACCAATCAGATCGTTGGGAGCAGTTAGGGGTTAGGTGTCTTGCTTCCTTGGGACACTTCGACACGCCCAGGGCGGGGGATCGAACCGGCAACCCTCCCGACTGCCAGACAACCGCTCTTACCTCCTGAGCTACGTGGCCCCGTGTGCTGGGCACAGAGAGGAGTATCCACCCGTGTACTTTCTGTGCACCGGCGCGTGACCGGTATCACGCAGGTTAATGGCGTTCGGTTCACATCAATTTCCGTTTTTGGGAGTGGCGCGCCAGTGTGGGCCCTGGGGGACCCCCGAGGTAAGCAAAGCTTCAGCAGTCAATCGCGGAACAGTTTCATGCCCCTCCGAGCCGCACGAGAGAGAACACCTCCGCCGGGGTTCAGCTTGTTACCCTCTTAAATTAATTGCAGTCTGTCTCTTCACGAAGACTGATTTGAAATGTGTGTTTTTTTTTTGTTTTTTGTTTTTTTGTTGTGTGAGTTAGGAAACTGCAGGGAATTGGAAAGCCGAGTGAAAGAAATAAGATTTCTAGATTAGAGGAGAAAACCAACTTGAAAGCAATGACCTTTTCCCCCCTCCATCTTTCTTTTAGAAAAGCCCTCATTTTATTCTTTCCTGGCTTTCAAAAAAATAAAAAATAAAAATAAACACATTACCAATGGTTAACCTTGGGTACTTCAGGAGAGAGAAAGAAAAAAAAAACATGAGACTTTAGTGATTGGACAGGGAACAACAATTGGTTGTTAAGTCTGAAAATGTGGAGTCATTGAAAGTTAAAATGGTTGTGGATGAATGCTTCATTTGGACACATTTGGGGGCCTGTCATTTAAGTGGGGTAGGGGACAGAGTACATAAAAAAAATAAAAACAGTCGAGTATTCCTTTTTAGGGAGAGCTATTTACAGGGTTGGCACTATTTGCAGGTTAATTTGGAATGGACGGGCATTTAAATTTAAGTTTGGGGGTGGGGGGGGGGGGTCTATTCTCTTAATTTTGTTATTTACATTGAATGAATGAGACTTTGAACGATGGTACATTTAATAGCGGTGAAAGCATAGCCTAATCATCGTGGATTGGGGTTGGAGGTAGATTGCGATCACAGAATTGGGGTGGGGAATTTGTCATCTGAAGAAACTGTGCTGTTCTTTATTGTTGTTTGTTATTTGGGGTGGATAAGTGCCCACCCTCCGATTTAGGCTCTTGGTGATTAAGTGGTGGATGGTTTGGAGTGGGATTTGATTTGGTTGTGGGGGGGGGGGGGGTGCATAGTCTATGAGAGCATTAACACACAGCAAGCATACCTCGCCCTAGGGAGAGCACAAGTAAGCGATTGCTACTAATATTTTAAGAATTAATCAATTTTATTTCCACGCATGCGCAGTAAACATTCCCGGTTTTATTGGTTTCATAAATGGAATGTGGAAAATGCCTGGCCCGTAAACCGAGGCGTGCCGTGGTTAAATAACGCGGGTGTAGAGTTGGACCGCTCCCTCTGTCGCAGGCGACAAACTGCTCAGTCTCTTCTCCGGCAGATCCGAGCAGCGACTAGCGCGTGTGCGCTCCGCTCCCGACGCAGCGGAGGATGTTAAATTATCTTTACGAGCGCGACCGTCAATGTCAATGATTGCTTCTCGCCAGGTTTCTAAAGTGCCCTGTCTGTCGAGGAAGGCGCTCCGGAGCAGCGAACACACGCCGCCCGCGCGCGGGAAAGTTTATAGATTTCGCCGTAGTGGGGACCCGCGGGCCAACCTTACTTAGTGCCGTCCCTGTGTCTCGCTGCCATTTTAAGTGGGAGTGAGGTTGGACGAGAGGAGAGGTAAACAGCGACGCGTGTCATCGCCGTCGCCACATCCGAAAGACTCGGGGGGCCGGGGGAACGTCAAAGGCCTCGACAGGATAGGCCTTTAATTTGCTCGCTCGGTTGATTTATAGTTTTCTTTTTTTTTTCGAAATCATTTTTTTTAAAGATCTCTTTTAATGCTGCTGCTGTTGTTGTTGTTGTTGTTTTTGTTGTTGTGGTTCCTTTTCACTTCGGCCCGGCGAAGATGAGACCGCTAGCCGTCGCGTCTGTTAGCGGTCATATTCCTCACAGCAAATGACACTTGTTTACCAGCCGCGGTGAAGCGAGCGATAAACGGAGGCTCCTGACGGAGAATTGGCTGTCAGCAGCGGTCACCCCGATACCCCCCCCTCCCACCCCCCCCCTCTCTCGGAGATGATAACTGCGGGACCCCTGGAATAATGGCTGGCTTTTGCATTAGCCGCGGCGGCGGAGGCTTTGACGAGCGCCCGTCTGATCCGGGGGGGGTGGGGGGGCCGTCGGCGACTTTCATCATCGGGGACGCGGGTCGCCGCGGTTTTTCGGGAGCCGCTGCCGTGAAGGAGTCATGGCTCCGCCCCCCGCCCCCCTTGTGGGCGGGGAGTGTGCCGCGGTGTACTGCCGTGAAATACGCATCGTCGAGATCAGAGCATGTACTGCGACAATATTCAAGCAATTAAACAAATCGTCGGTGCCTTTCAATTGCGATACGTGTAAACAAACAAGCAAAAATGTATGCGTTTCTGTGATTCGCATGGGTATTTCGTGTCTTTAACATTCGGTTTGTGGTTGAATTGGCTGTAGTCACTCCAAACATAGCCCCTCCCTCAGAGTAGATGTCCTAGGCACTGTGTGTGTGTGTGTATGTGTGCGTGGGTGTATGTGTGTAATGTGTATGTGTGTGTGTGTATGTCTGAGTTCTTCCACCCCCTTCTCCACTGATTCAGGCTCATACATCACTGTCCCGGGCAGCCTGATTTCTTTTCTCTTCTTTCCCTTGCATAAGTAAAGTGTCCTCCCAGAGGCATTCAGAGCTGTCTTCAGCTCCTTACACCCCCCCCCCCCCCCCCCGGAGGAGCGGTCAGAGAACCGACAGCCACTCGAACAATCACATCGCTCATATAAAGCAGTTAATGCATAAACACGCAGGGACGACCTCTGACCTCCGCTATCCGGCACTTAAACGTCATCATCAGCGAGTCGCTGCGAGAAGAGAGCGCGAGCCCGGCTAATCCAAGAGGAGCTGTCACATGTTCTCAGTGACTCACCAGCATGCTAATTAACGTGGAGCATATGTTTGGATTCACTCAACACTTGTCCTTAGCTGTGACTTACAATTAATTAAAGTGCACCGCTTGCTTGGAAACACAGCTTGAGTTTGGCAGCGGCGAAAAGAATGGAAAGAAGAAAGCAGGTACCAAAATAATTTGTTTGCGCAAATCAAAGTTAAGGATGAACTTAGACTGAATCCAGGCTATGGATGTTTTGATCAGTTCTGTCATTGACTGTAGGATTTTGGCCGGTTCCAGCCACTGTACTGGATACTGTCATTGCAATAGTTATCATGGGCTTTTTTTATTTTCATTTGCTGTAACAACAGCCAACCCTTTTTGGATAACGATATATTTTACATCTCTAGGCCAATCTGACGTGCGTAGGAAGCCAATTAACTCGCTTTCTATGATAACAAAACAGAAAGAGTCCAGACGAACAGCCGATAAAAGCCAATTTGAAACCCAAAACTGTGATTCTGGGAAAGACTGGACAAATTCAGCCGGGAGCCCTACATGACTACAGCCTTAACTTGAAATTCAAAAGCAAGTCGCTCGTTCGTCGGTTTAGAAAGAGGATGCTGGGAGAATTACGGTGAACGGTTGCCGTCCAAACATCTGCTGGATGCCGTTTCAGACATCATTATCTTTGTAGTGGCTTTAAGCGGAGCTGTCGCTGTGTGTGCAGGAAATGGGATGACATTCGCCCCAGACTGCATCGGCGAATCGAGGCCAGTCTATTGCTCACGCAGACGTTTGCTTCAGGAAAAATAAAGTAAAATATAAAAAAAAAACTTCTGTTTTGTTTTATTTGTTGCTGCATGCGATTACGTGTAAAGAGATATGAAGCGTGTGATAAATGTGTGTATGTGTGTTATCCGGGGTACTGGTTTGAAACTGGGGGCATCTGTTCCCCTAAGGGGTTTGTGCTGCCTTATATTGCCATCACAATATATTTCACAGAATGGTCCATTTATGATGTGTATACAGAATGGGGCACATGAACTACACTATGTACTACAATTAAAACAATGGCACTACCAGCTGAGAGGGGATGCAGTGATGCAGGGCACTTCATACTGATCTTGTATCCCCAGACAGGACCAGTTTTATGGAAGAGGTGTGGTCTCATAGATCTGAGACCCTTAAAACCAGATACAAAGAGGTGGAATTTCAATTGTCCATCACTGAATGATATGGGGAAGCAGACATGCTGAAGAGCTTTTTGTGTTTGAAGTTGTAATCAAACAGTCACCATGCCGACGAGTGCGTATGAATGCAATGGTGAAAGCAGTTAGTCATCTTAAGCACGCTGTTGAATCTTGGTTGGGTTTCTGTCAATCAAATGACAACCGTAGCTAAGTTAAAATTAGCTGGATATTATTTCACAAGCGTAGCATTAGATGAAGGCTCTGACGTGTAGCTTTCAAGCTTGGTATGGTGTTAGATGCTGTAATCAAACAGTATTGACACTCGCTATGTGATTAGCTAAGCAGTGACTGTTGCTGGAGAGCTAGCTGGCCAATGCCATTACTTGCTCAGATGAAAATAATAATAATTCACTGTAACAGTGAGACAATTAGGGCTCACTACAGGACTAAAAAAAAAACGTGGTGGACTGCTTCATTGAATCCATGCATATAAGCATGATTTGTTTGTTTAATTGCAAAGTTTGGCATTTAAACCGACAAATTAATTTTATCTCATTTATTATTTATTCAAATCTTGGTCCCATTTGAAGTCACTGGAGCAGTTTCTCCTTCATATATGCCACTGCTAGAGGAATTCCATGACACCTGACCTCAGGCCAGCCATGTCCGTAAAAATCTTTTGACATCATGGAAAGTAACCATAGCAGCCACTAAGGTACTAGACTCACAGGGATGTGAGGCAATGTTGAAAAAAAACAAAAACAAAACGAACTGCCACCGTCAGATAAAAAAAGGACGACGGCTCACCTTTCCGACGTACTGGTAGTCAGACCCCGTGTATTCCTCCAGCAGAAAGAAGTGATTCCACATCCAGCCCCGCTTGGACCGCTGAAGTATCCGCCCGTCGTCCGTCGCCGAGCCGACCGGGCCGTCGCTGCTCTGGGGCGAGAGCGTCGCCGCGGAGACGGAACCGGGACCGGGGCCGGGACACAAGAGCGCCAGCAGCAGCGGCAGCAGCAGTAAGTTATTAATTGTCATTGTATCCAATGGTCTGGCGGCGTCTGTGAATGAGGAATCTAAAGAGGAGAGGATCTGCGTGCCGGAGGACTGGAGTGCACAATCGGCATCAGATCTGGCATCTTAGTCCGCCGCTTCGATTCTCTTTTTGGCCCCCCCTGGAAAGAGCGAATCACAACATCAGGGCACGGAATGGCGGGATCGAGAGAAACGTCATTACTAATCAGCACAGTCAAGGCCGTTCACTCACACACACACACACACACACACACACGCATGCGCACACGTGAACTGCTGGACATGACATCATTTTTTTCTGCTTGCTCATACAGTATGTTACCGATGAACCTTCAGTTCTTTTCGTGACAGCAAAGATGGCTCAGCGCAGGTCATCGTGACAGTGGCGGTGAACACCTATGAACAATCTAGACAATAGCGCACGCCCAGTTCGTGCTCAAAAGCGCTACTTCGCCTCACAGAAAGCGTGTTCTGAACTGCGCCAGTTAGAGAGAGAGAGAGAGAGAGAGAAAGAGAGAGAGAAAATAATTACAGTAGCAGCACACACAATAGGTACAGCCCCCGATGAAAAGCAGGTTGGATGGCGTTCGCAATGGCTGGCTGAGCTGCTGTCTCCGGGAGCACTGGTCTTAATAGGGGATTCAGGGATGCATGCATAATGTATGGGCTTTTGGAAGTTAATCCTAATAAATCTTTCCTCTTTTCTAAAGGAGTGCATTTTCCGTGAGGTTTGTGTAAAGGCCAAGGTGTCAGAGCTGCCCTGACAGCCATTCATTATACTTCTCAGGGGATCTCCACAGGACCAAGACCAGATTCATAATTTGTACTTTTTTTTTTTTCTTCTTCTTCTTCTTCTTTTTTTTCTGAAGTGATCCAGGGGAAAAAAAGGAGAAAGGGGGGGAAAAAAATTACAATGTCAATGGAGTTTTTTGAATTAACAAAGAAACGGCTTGTGTCTTTGAACAAATTAGTCTCGTCATCCCCATTGATTAATCTGAAAGATGGAGTTGCGAATTAACATTATCCTTTAAATGCAAATCAAACGGTTTAGTTAATTAGATACCAAAACGATGCATTATTCACTAGCGTCGCCCTCAATGGAGCCGACGAATGTGATCCTTGTAAATGGGGGCCGGGCTAAAGTGAAAGTGAGAGAGATTAATGTGCCTTAATGCCAGCCTCCCCTCCAACAGAGGCCCGCACTGCAGGGGGGGGGGGGGGGGGGGAGTTATGTGACACTCCCACGCCGAAATCGTCTGGGTCGCGCGGATTTCACCGCTTCCGACGGCAATTTTCTCTTCCTTTCGCCGTGCTGAAAACCGGTCCATTTACGCGAGAAGCTGAGTGCTACAGACTTCCTGTTTAGCGCCATGTCACTTCCTGTTTAACGCAATGTCGCTGCAAGGTCGCTTCGCTCTGCTTCAGAGCCACATGGATCCGAGGCACACTAGCGCTTCTTTGCCGAAACCGTGTTGGTACACCACAATGTGCTGTACAGCAGTACATCACTTTCAATATATCGACCCAATCAGTGGCTGTTTATTCACACGGAAATTAGCGGCTCGGAAGTGGCGATAAAATTTGTATAAAAAAATAGCCCTAGACCTAGAAAAAATAGGAAAATGTACAAATACGAGGGAGTTTGTTCATTATTATTCTAATCATTATTACTAGTGCCTGGTGGTTCCTTGCCTCACGGCAAGGTCCTGGGTTCAAATCCGGCCGGGGCGCCTGAACGTTCTCCCCGTGTCCGCCCGGGTTTCCTAAGAGTACTCCGCTTTCCTCCCACATGGGTGGACAAGCATGCGGGTTAGGCTAATTGGAGACTCTAAATTGCTGGTAGGTATGAGTGTGTGAGTGAATGGTGCGTGTGCCCTGCGATAGAATGGCGGCCTGTCCAGGGGGTATTCCTGCCTGTTGCCCAATGCATGCTGGGAAAGGCTCCAGCATCCCCTGCGACCCTGCCCAGGTTAAGCGGGTACAGATAGTGGATGGATGGATACTATTGTCATTATTGTTTTGTGTTAAGTTGGTATGTCCACTTGGAGTCAAGCTAGTGTTTATACTTTGCAAGTATTCTTACTCCTTGTAAAAACTGTGTTTTTTTCATATCTGTTCTTGTATAAGTGTGGTACGATTCAACAGCACTCAATGCAAAGACAATTAAGGCTGAAATGAGTTGGTTCAGTAGTAATTTCTTTGGAAAGAAGAATATGTTTAAGGGAAATTAGTTCAGATGGCTTTGCACACACATACACACATGCACACACACATGCATTACCATGACTACCATTTGTAACAGGTATCTCACTATACACTGCCACCTTATGCAAATGCTGAATAAATCCTTGAAGATTCTTTAACTTTTAATTATATCCCTTGTGTTGGAAAATGAAGTCCCATATACATGACAATGGTGCTTATCTAAAGGAATAAGCCCATTAGTAACCCAGACACACAGGGTAGACAATTAATTTCATGAAGAAGAGCTTGGATACAAAACTGCACTGCAAAAAAAAAAAAACCCATGCAGACGGCATGCTGATTGGATAGGTCCCGGGCGAGGTTCTGTCCAATCCCAGCAGAGACCTCATTGATCTATCTCTTCCCCCGCCGTTGGGCAGGGGGCCCTCGACATTTTGTTTCCACGCAGGGTTCTAATGGGGGTGGCAGGTACCAGCTGGGCACCCGTTCTGCGCCGATCCAATAAGATGCCCGCGTCCTGCCAATCCAATCTGCTCTGACTCGGGTTCGAGGGCTGCCTCACCACGGTGGATCTCTGCCCGGGAGATTTCCGTCCAAATTCGCCCAATCATTGAGTCATTGACACTTTACCTCCCCGTAAACTGCCGTGAGCGTGTGACCGACAAACCAAAACCCGCTGGACTGTGTGCACATATGTGTGTGGGTGAGAGAGAGAGAGAGAGAGAGAGAGACAGAGAGAGAGCTTGTGTAATGTTTCTCTCTCTCTCTGTCTGTCTGTCTCTCTGTCTCTCTCGCTCTCTGTAATGTGAGAGCGGTTGTTTGTGCATTTCCCTACCCAACAAGACAGGATGTCTCACTAACCAGTTTTCATGTCAGTGCTCAGACACTTTTATATATTTAAAAATGTTTGTTTTTTTTCTTAATATTTTTTGTTTCTATCCTGAACCAAGGGTGTATCCTTTTATCTGTTTATTCATAAGTTCATTCTTCTACCCGTTCACCTGGCAACCATCCACCTATCCACCCATCCATCTGTCCATGCCTCTCTTAATCACTCTATCACAGATGTCGAGAAGAGGACAGGGTGAGAGACAGGCCAACAATGTGGAGTATTACACAAAGATGCGCGACAGAAAATTTCTATCCCTTTGAAATACACATGCTTAAAAACATTCTATATAAATTTTGTTCTAAATACTTCATATATCCGTATATGAACACAAATATTCCACTCTGTATATATCTAGAAAGATCCATGTTCTCTATTTTATAAAGACGTATAAAAACTGCACATAAAAAACCTGTACAATATATAATATTTTACAGCCGATATCTCAGGTTGAAGACTGCAGTTTTTTTCTTTCTTCTCCTTTACTTGTGCATTATATCTAAGATAGACTTCTCTTTCTCCCCGTCAGCCATTTGTACTGAGGAAGCATACCAATTCGCTCATGTGGAGATAAGCAGAACAACACAGGCTCCTCTAAAGAAAGGGGACCAGACCCTCTCCAGGTCTTACCGCTGCTATTCTGCAATGCTAACCCTTTAACATCGCTGAGGGCTTAAGTTATTGTGCAGACCATGCCATGTTTCCATAAGTAATGTTCACATAAATAATGTTTAAACACAAATAATGGATTTTATCTGAAATAAGGACCACGTTGTTTTGTCTCCAAACTGAACTTAAACTGTCATTAATTTACATGGATGATCCAAACACACACACACATGCAGACACAATACGCACACACACACACACACACACACATACTTCATATGTCCTCCTAAGACCTGACAATTCATTTTTGTTTTAATCTGACAAATCATATATTCTTCTATGCTGAAGCATACAGTACAAAGCACATTCAATAAAAAATAAAGTAATATTTTTGAAAATATACTCACTTTTTATATATCAGCAGATATATCAGCATGCATAAATAGCTAAATTACTTCATAAACACATTCTGCCAGTGAAAAAAGTTGACCACAGTGATCTGTGAATGCGAAGACTGCCTTTTTTTTGGAATACATTTTGAATACAAACATTAAAATGAATAATTCACTTTCACATGTGATGCACAATGATCTGCACTGTCTGAGAAAAGGTAGTAAAGTAGATGAATAATATGGTTTCTCATAAATTTATTTCATGAATAAATAAAAAGCAGTAATTTGCGTAGGATCTTCTGCACAATACCCGTCTGCTTGTGCGACATATATATATAGAGAGAGAGAGAGGCAGCTGTTTTAGAATGAGTATTCTTTCCAGGAAGGTGTCCTGTCTCACAGCTCTCTTTCCCTTCACAGTGCTAACAGTGCTAAGTCTGTCTCACACAATATTGCTGCTAATATGCAGTGTGCAAGTTCCCTGCAAGCTAAGCACCTGGACATGTGTGCTGTCATATCTGGAATTTGAACTAAGATTTCTGCACAATATAGTCTGATCCCCAATAGAGGAGTTGGTGAATTCTATCCCAGCATGCAGTGGGCAAGAGGTAGAAATATCGCATGGTCCACACACTATTCACTTACGGATTCGTACAATGGGCAAATTAGCCCAATTAGCCTCACTTCATGTCTTTGGACTGTGTGATTTGATTGCAGCTTACCCATCTCTAAGTCTTGTGATGCTTAGCTAGCCATGTCTAATAAACCTTGTATAAATCTCTTTGACTGAAAGCATCTGCTTACGTATATCGTGACTGTAAATTGTGAATGTCTCTGGGAATGTCTGCAGTTCTCCAGGCGCTTATAAACATTTATATCTGTGTAATAACACGTGCAGTGCAGTCGGTCTACTAAGTGGGACTGTTGCAGCTGTTTAATACTGTTCCACGGGAGCGACTACCAGCACTTCATTGCAAGTACTCCACCATCCATCTTCCTAAATCAAGGGCGTAAAACTGAAGCCCTGGAGTGCTGTGGTGTCTGGATGTATTTGTGCTTGCCTATCAATCAGTTGCCCATTAAGGCTATGAGAAAAAGGTGTGTGGGTTATATTTTTTTTAACCAATCGAGACATTAAATGAATCACTGGTGCACAATTAAACAGACAAACAAACAAAAAAAAAAACGTATACTGTGGCTTTGGAGGACTATATCATTACACCTGTTCCCTAAATGATTCAGTGTCAACTATTATCTGACTATTATTGCATAATTACTATTGCATTGTTATTATATGACCATTATCATACTTCTGATGTATAATTAGAGAGTTTTGATTTAGTATCCAACTGACTGACTGATGGATTGATTGATGAATTGATCGATTGGTTCAGTAGTTTGTTCTACAGGTTTGAGCTCATTTTGTATAGCGTCCAAAGGAGGTGTCTGTATTCAAACCCTTGACAGAGGTCAGATTGATCTAAATGCTGGATTATGTCCTAATTAGTGGTTCTTATCCCTGTATCTCATTCATCTCCTATTTTATAATGGTGCCAGACAGTCACAACTGAAATGATTCCTTTGATCTGCAGTACAGACCCTTTTCGGGTTTGAAGGTCACATTTAAAAGCCAAGGTCAGTCAGCAAGCTTCCACTGAATTTTAAGATTAAATATGTTGGCTTGCTAAAACGACTTTAGAGTTTTGTTGTTTTCATTTATTTCTCTATTTATTTAGCCTGCTTTTCCTCCCCCGGCTGTCTGGTAACACGTCAAACATGATTTGCTCACGCGATGTTGCAGCCGACGCGAAGAGACCGCTACGTCTCTGCCTTGCGTTTTTGTCGATAAACGTGTCGCTGCGGAACCCCTGGAACAGAGGAAAAGCTACACGCCGTTAGATACCGAAGCGTTTCCAGTTACCACGGCTGCATATGCCCTGTGTGGCCATGTGGCTGACAGCCATTTTCCTGAAAGTCAGGAAACCGTTTGTGGCAATTAATCCGGTCTGATTATCGTGATTGAATTTTCTAATTATCATTCAAGACCGTCCTTGAATTTTTAATAACGTGCTGGATATTAATCTTGGATGCGGCAGGACTGTTAAGGATTAGTCCACTGTGCCTTTTCAGAATTCCAGCACTCGTTAAATAATAGAGATGGAGGGGGGTGGAAAAAATCCTCGCCAGATGTTCCAGACTTACACTTAATTATCTTGACTTCATTTGCGTATTAAAGGTCTGTGCTGTTTTTTTTTTTTCATCCTTATTTATGATTTTTGTTATTGTTAAACAGAAGCTTCTGCTTCTGGAACAAGTTATTAAAGTCAGTTCAATCTCATAAAATAATAGTGTTTTTTTGTTTGTTAGAGGTCCATTTTGTTTTTGTGGTGTGTGTATGTGTGTGTGTGTGAGCATGCATTGTGGAGACTATGAGACTGTGAAGTGAAGGTTGACAGAACAACATAGACAAGATACAATAACAAAGACATGCATTCATGCACACACACACACACAATTGAGACAGGCCATGTTTTGCAGGAGCAACTACTCCACTGCAAAATGGAGTACCTATAACTTAGACCACATTGTGCTTCATTTGACTGATACTTTCTGTAAAATGTCTAGCTTTTTCTTTTTTTTTCTCCCAGGTGTTCTATTCAAACATGTCTAGAACGCCAGGCCTCTCCAAGAGAGCAAATCACATGCTTGCATCCCAGAGAATAAGCAGTGTATCTATCTCGCAACTTATCTGAATTCACGTGCCCGTGTGCACACGCATTGGGTCCATGACTCATTAAGGGAAGAGAGCAGAGATTTAATTGGTGCATCACCACGTAAATGCAGTCATGACGTGACCCAGACTGTATGACCTCCTCGTACAGGTGGGCGTGGCAATGCGGGCTGTGGTTTCCCAGCAACAGCCAGGTGAGACCAGTATCGATCAGGAGCAGAGGTGGGAAATCTGCACAGTCTTAATTAATCATGGGATGGATCACAGGAACATTTGATAACATAACAATCTGGGAAGCAGTTCAACAGGATAGACCTCCGCCTGTATGCATGTGTGTGTTTATGACACGTCAGTGCATAGCATGCATACATGGTTGTGTGCGTTTTGAGTGCACAAGTTCTGATGTGTGTGCATGTGTATTACATGATCGTTGTGTGTCTGCATGTGTGTGAGAATTTGAGTTTGAATGCGTGCCATGATGAATTTTGAAAGTGACCTGCGGGTCAATGTTTTTGAGGCGAAACATTGGGTTATTTTATATGACAGTTAGCTGCTGAGAGGCTGGACTGAAAGCTGGCCAGAGATACAGAGAGGGGCAAAAACTGCCAAAGGTACCACCGGCCCACACCAGTCCGGCTGAGACTGTCACCACTAGGTGGAGCTCAAGGTCTTTCAAGCACTGCACTGCCGCTCGGCGCCACAGATTTTACTGATGTTTTTATTCTGCACTGTTTATGAATCATGTCGTCCACTGAAAAAAAACTTTGATAGGGATCAAACGAAGGCAAACATGCACTGTATGTAAATGACTGATGAACTGACTGTCTTCCAGTACTGTGGAATCACAATAATGATAATAATAATAATAATAATAATAATAATAATTGTTTTTTTTACTTTATAAAAGAAAGCCTCTATTTGGAATTAAAATCATTGTTGAAGGAGGGAACAATTTGGGGAATGTGTTATTCCTAGATTTCGTTTGTTGCTCGACATCTGAGACAGAATTAATTGCATCCCTGATAAAGATGAACAGAATATGAAATGGATATTTGAGCAGGAGCTGAAGCACAGATATCAAAGTGTGCTTAAAATAAACGAGTAATCTGCCTCTGTGATAAGGACGATATTGAGGCAGAGGCTGATTGGTGGAATCTGGGGTGATAATGCCTGAAAACTGATATCTGTGAACGTGAAATCAGCCAGCTCAACATCCTTACTTTTTTATTCTCATTTTATTTTCATTTTTTCTCATTTTATATTCCATTTCTGCAGCTACACATTTTCAGTTTAATTTATGATGATTCCATTAGTCAATATCATGCTGCCATTTTGGGTTAGTTTGTACCTTGGTACAATTTAATTTCCACTGTTGAAACTTGATACTGATGAATTAATCTCAGTCTTATTACTTAACCAACCAAAAATTGAAAAGCATACTGTGGAAATTACTCTCATTACAAACAGCAAACCACAAACTGCATTGGTTAGAGTATCAGCTGTCATATGCATAATGCATAATGCAGAGAGATGGAGAGGGAGAGAGAGAGAAAAAGAGAGTGTGTATTGGAGTATCCATGTATTAGTGGTGGGGTTGTGGGGTGGTAGTTATATTCTGAAGTGCTCAAAGACAGCTGTAAACCTGACAATAAGTCAACAGACTGTGTGAGTGTGTTTGTGTGTGTGTGTGCGTACGTGCGTGAGTGTGTGTGTGTGTGTGCGTGCGTGCGTGAGTGTGTGTGTGTGTGTCCTATCCCCTTTGCTCCCACACTAATCTGACGTGCCTGTATAAATTCACATGACTCCCTACACTCAGGGAGTACATGGGCTCAATGGAGGGGAAAAAAAGAAGAAAAAATCTAAATATCACTCTAAATTCAGCGTACAACTCCCCTGCCGGGTCTGTCACTGTGGGTCCCGCACCCCCCCCCACCCCCCCCCCCCTCCCCACACACACACACACACACACACACATTCAGCCCGCTCTGCTCGCTCCACAGAAAGGTTGAGTAAGTGACATTTCAAAGCAGCCTGTGTTTCGGCGCTAATATCCACGCGCACGTCCCCCTGATGACTCTCCCCGGTGAGAGCGGAGCGGAGCGGAGGGAACGAGTTTGCGTGCCGTTAAAAATTAAAAATAAACGATAAAAAGCCCACTCGGGGTCATTTTAAAGACGCTTCAAAACACACAGCTTTTTTTTTTTCTTTTTTTTTTCGACGCAAGGAAAGTCCGAAGTCACGGTCTGCCGGACCCGACCTCGGCGCCGGAAAGGCAACCGTGCGCGACCCGCGGATCATCGTGTGCAGCGCGACAGCGTTTTTTAAACGACCGGATCCGACGTTTGCTCGGCCGGGCTGAAGAGAAAAAAAAAACCCAGAGAGCACGCGCGGCGTACACAACGGCACTTTGTTCCGCTGGTCTCGGCGGCGGCGGCGGTCCGAGCCGCGCAGCTGTCGGGGGGGGGGGGGGGGCAGGCCGGGGTCCGAGGGACTCGCCAGGGAACGGCGCTGAGACGTGCCGAGACTCCCAAAAAAAACCAAAAAAAAAAAAATGGAAAGACAAAAAATAAATAAATAAATAAAAGTGAAATATACTTTCAGAGGCTTTGAAAGAGAAAGAGTCGGTCGGGAAAGAGCCTGTAAAGGGCAGTGCATGTGTTGCCAGATGACAGAATGCCTTTGATGGGTATAACCTCCCCCTCCTCTCCCTCCCCAACCCCCACCCCCACCCCACTCATCAACACCCCCCCCCACCCCCAATAGCCAACACACTCCCCTCAATTTGCATTTCTCTAACTATGGAATAAACAGGAAGAGCTGCCGTCCCAGCTGACTGCCTGGAAGAACGAACTGCCTGCGATTCAGCCGCAAACGGAGTTTCCCAACTGTACCCTGTGATCCTTGTGTGATGCTCAATCGATACCCAAAAGCAATAAATAAATGAGTAAATAAACAAATAAATAAATAAAGCTGCCGAAGTAAGAACCCAAAGCACGCGTGGCATGTGGAGAGGATGCTCCGGTCCTCCCACTCTTCCGCGGCAAAGTCATCGCAGAGAGATGTGATCAATACCCATCAATGCCTCAGCGTATGCGAAAGTATTACTCTTCTCACAAATGCCTGAACGTGCTCTTTTTTCTTTCACCCCCATACGGAGCAAAAATAGCAACACAAAAAGACACACGTGCGCACTTAAATCAATAGCCCGGTATCCTAGCGCCTTTTCCCTGTCGCGGAAACAACTTCAGCGCGGCGTTTTACAAACTCGCGTAGGCTGTGACAGAGAGAGAGAGAGAGAGAAGGCAAGAACATTCGTCTCATCAGTAATCCTGTCTTCCTGGATCCGAAGAGCAGAAGGAGAGAGAGAGAGAGAGAGAGAGAGAGCGGACTCTCGGCACAGACACGGTGACAGTGCCCCGCGCAGCGTTTCGTTCTGAAATCTGAATAAGCGCCGTGAGAAAGCAGCCTTACCCTCGGCGTCTGAGAGCTCACTGTCCTCTTAAGCGCATGGCAGAGCGAGTCCTCCTGTCCACACACCGCCGCTGGGCTCCGCACGATATGCTCTCCTCTCCCCACCGCTAGATTCCAAGACTGACTGCACAGTTGCGTTGTGAGTCCAGCTGCCTGGCGCTCTCTCCCTCCCTCCCTCCCTCTTTCTCTCTCTCTCTCTCTCTCTCTCTCTCTCCCCCTCTCTCCCCCCTCCCTCTTTCTCTTTCCCCCTGTTTCTCTCCCCCTCCCTCTCCTTTCCTTCTACTCTCTCTCTCTTTCTCACTCCCTCCTCTCTCTCTCTCCTGCCCTCCTCTCTCTCCCACCCTCTCTCTCTCTCACTCTCTCTCTCTCTCCACCTCACTCTATCTCTCTCTCCACCTCTCTCTCTCTCTCTCTCTCTCTCTCTCTCCCCTCTGCTGCAGCACTTCTTGCTTTGGGTGTCAGAGAGACTGAAGCGGAGAGGTCTTTCTCCTGATTGGCTGCCATTCACAAGTCCCCGGCAGAAAAAAAAAAAAAAAAAAAAAAGGAGACGAAAGAAAGAAGAAAAAGCACTCCCTCCTTTCGCAGAGGGAGAAAGAAGGAGAGAGCAAAAGAGTTGACCGAGCTGCGGAATGGAGGATGAGGAGGTTAGAGCCAGGATGTTGGAGGAAGGAAGGAGAGAGAGAGAGGGAGAAGGAGAAGGAGAGGGAGAGAGGGAGAGAGAGAGGGAGAGGGAGAGAGAAAGAGAGAGGGAAGGGGGGAGAGGAGCACACATATTTCCATGTGAATGTAGCGAGAGCGTTCACAAGCAGACGCCTGGCTGCGGGCTTGGCGAAGAGGGCCCGGTGAGAGATTGAGTCTCTGATGCCGGGCGCCTGCAGTGAACGGGCCAATCTAATCTGCTGTCAGAGACGGTAAAAGTGGGAGCGATTCGCCCATAACTTGTGAATCATTTTCAGGCAGGATGGAGATGGGTAAGAGACCGGGGGGAGGGCAGGAGGAGGAGGGGGGGGGGGAGGGGGGGGCTCCTCTGCGACTGTGAGCGAACATTTCTCTTTCTCCACCCTCCCCTCTTCAGTCGTTATTTTTATTTTATTTTTTTTTATTAGAAAGCATTTCAGCGCATCTTTTAAGTCAACCTCCCGCAATCTATATTCACAATCGGGGGTTGTTTTGAAATACGATACAGCACCTTAATTCTGCGCGAGGGTAGCGAGGGAATGTAAAATATCGCAGGCTCATTCAAAAGCCGGAGACGGAGAAAGAATAAATCTGGGCCGTCGATACGCGTACTGTGCATACAGGAAGCGTCTGATAAAGCGCCTCGCGCGATGACTTTGAGATGCACGGCCTGTCCGTCAGAGCTGGATGCAGTAAATTATTACCGGGGGGGGGGGGGGGGGGCGGGGGGGCGGGGGATTTCGCAACCGTGCTTTTCCTCTACGGACGTTTCATCTCAACGTATCGTTGCGAATGTATTGTTAACTATCCAGAAAATAAATAATAATAAATAAATAAATAAATAAAATAAGTATAAGTCTACTCTTTGGTGTTATGTTACCTTTTTATTAGACATTTTTATTATTCATTTTATTTGTGTCATGTCTGCAATTTACTCTTCTGCTCAACAAGCACCCCTGTCAAACATGAGCAGGGCCACTGGAAGAATGACATTTCATGTATCTTTGCCACAAAATCTTTCATTTTATTATCATGTGTCACCCAGAGAGGTTAATGAGAGTCTAATGGTTGTAGACTATTCATTATTTTTTAAATTTTTTTTTATTTTTTATGGATGTCTATGAATAAATAAAATAAAATAAAAAAACGTAAATAGTTTTCTGTGCAGAGAAGTCCTTTTCGTCCTACATTATTAAGCTCTGGCTTAATAAAACCAAGGTTGGCATTTATGCTGATCATTTTACAGGCAGCCTACTCAATGAGAACATGCATGTACAATGAATCAGGAATGACACAAAGCTCCCATTGGCTGAACTATGGCTGTTTGAGATGAGGGATGCAGTCTGATTGGACGATATGACTAGAGGTGATGCTGTTGTGACCGAGGTTTGATGGCTGAAGGATTGTGCCGAACACTGTCCTGTAATGAACAGGACATTTCATTGTAACACTTTTACACAATGTCACTCCAAGGGCACAATTTCAGAAGATGGAAAGCAGAGAAAAGCTGCCATATAACAAGGACCACATATGACCCCTACAAAAAAAAGTTTCCACGTATGGACTTTCAGTATAATGACATTCTTAATTTTTATTTTTTTATTGACAATGTCCTGATGCTATTTTTAGCTCTTAATCATGCACACATCAACGATATCAAAATATTATCAATAATCCATATTCATAACTCATAATGTATTTACTTCAATTATTTTGTAAACTGTGTTAAGAAATATATGGCAATTTAAAACAAATTTAAAATAATTTCACTCCCAGTTGCCATTGACCTTAGTGGCATATATTCATGATTAAGAATTAAGAAAAGACAAAACGACAGTGGACAATGCATCTGAAATGCATCGATGTAATAAAATGTACTATTTAAAATACTGCAGCATGTTATTGAGTGTATGGGCACATGTGTTCCTTGGATAAGGTAAGCAAACGCAGCGGTTACAGGATAAACTTTTTTTCATTTCTCGTTTCTACCATTTCGCAGACTTTGGATCGTTCTGAGGACCCAGTTGCCCGTCTCCGTTTTCACTTGGCCGCCCTCTTAATCGCGTCTCACCTGTCTGGCTGAAGCTAAGATTTCGCTGTCATCGGTGTGATTTGGAACAGAGCGCTGCGGGGTAGCGGTAGCGCCCTGCAGTCCACCCCTTGACCAGTGTCAGTCTGGAGTCCTCCTCGGGGGTTTTAAGAGGGGCCCAGCAGCATATTCATCTCTGACACAACGGGCAACTCGTGTTCCTATCGAACTGCACATGTAATTAAGATCTGAGTTTAAAGGGAGGACCAGAATCATGTGGATGCAAAGCAGCAGGGCTATATTATGTCACAGATGGCATTAAGATATATATATATATATTCAAAAGATATGCATGAAGGCTATTGGAGACTCTAAATTGCCCATAGGTATGAGTGTGTGAGTGAATGGTGTGTGCGCCCTGCCTCTTGCCCAGTGCATGCGGGGATATGTTCCAGCACCCCTCATGACCCTGCTCAGGAATACCAGGTATAGAATGGATGGATGGATGTATTATATATTTCAGCTCCTAAGCATCTTCCTACCGGCCCTGCCAACTTCTCTCAGCAAGGCTGATCCCAGATCAGTATGATCAGACAACAGCTGCTGCACAGATCCAGACCTGCTTCAGTGTTCAGTCATCGGAGGTCAGCTGTATTAAGGAGAGGCTTTTTACTGCCATCGAATGCTTTTAACTCAGCCAGTGTTTGTACTGTTTGTGCAGAACATTTAATAAAAAAAAATAATAAAAAAAACAAAGTATAGTACTCCGTGAGATGAGGACACACGGCCAGTCACGTGGAGGAACCTTTCATTGCATGCGTGTGTATGCTTGTGTGTGTGTATGTGTGTGTACGTGTGTGTGTGTGTGTGTGTGAGAGTATGTGTGTGTGTGTGTGAGAGAGTATGTGTGTGTGTGTGCGTGTGCTTGTGGGTGTGTGTGTGTGTGTGAGAGAGTATGTGTGTGTGTGTGCGTGTGCTTGTGTGTGTGCTCACGTGTGTGTGTGTGTGGGTGCGTGTCTGAGTGTGTGTGTTTTCTTCTTCATTTACCCTTAAAATGTTACCCTCCACCCCCCCCACCCCCCCCCCCCATTAAAAAGGAGTAATAATATGGAAATTAAGTCATTAGTGCTAATATTCTTATACATGTTAGCTGACCTTTAATTCCCAAAAGATAAGAGAGACCTTCTTCAGCTCCATGATAAATGTCAGTACTGTATATTTTGTTACAACCAATTATTAATGCATTCAGCTACTGCCGTGGCCATTTGTGGTAGATGTATCTTATGTATCTTATCTATATCGCTGCATGAAATATGCATCTGTGGATTGGATTCAAATGTGAAAACAAATGTGATAGCAATAATAAAAATAATAATAATTAATAATGATCTCTCTCTGTTTATCTCTCTAAATCTTCCATTTTAGGGATAGTTCAACTCTTGATTGGAAGAAGAAGACGAAGAAGAAGAAGACTCACACACTAAAACTGATTTTTATTCTTCATAGTAGAGCCCAAACACACTTTGGTCAGATTGAAAAGAGGACTCAGCTGCAGAGGACAGAACAGGAAGCAGTTCCATTTTGGAGAGATGAGCAGAATCCAAATTAAAAAGTTCTGAATGTCACTGTTCCGCTGGAGAGTCTGCTCAAGTGTTTTGTGCAGAATATGCAGCAAAGAGACAGGATGGTAATTCTGTAGATCAGAGGGATAGGTCAGGGGTTTGGATGAAATGTGCAGCATAACAAAAAAACATGCAAAAATGGACGATTTCACATTTGTCATAATCCTATAACATAACGAGAGAAAATTAACTTCTACAGTGCTGGTGTTAATGTACTAATTCTAACATAAAGCTTAGCTGCCACCAGTAAAGCCTTCATTAAGCATATTTAACATGTTTATTATCACAGTGTATCACACTCGTAACAAAGTCTTTCATTTTTGTAAATTTGTTTAGTTTACTTTCAAATTTACTATAAAAAATTCCATGTCTGGCTGAATGGAAGCAAATCCCTGCAGCAATGCTCCAACATCTAGTGTACAGCCTTCCCGGATGAGTGGAGTTTGTTATAGCAGCAAAGGGTGGACTAACTCCATATTAATGCCCATGATTTTGGATGAGATTTTGAATGAGAAGGTGTCCACAGACTTTTGGCATCATACTTCCACTCACATAGATGAATTTCGTCCTGTATTCCTATTGGACAAAACATGATTATAATACTATCCCTGAAGTAAGTGTTCACCTCAGGCCGACCATGGGGGGGTCATGCATTCACAAAATGGATCCTTCGTAATGAACATAAGAACCTGTGATCACGTTGACAAGAGCCGCGCATCTGCTCTTCGCGTCCTCGGTGCGGGATGGGGACTGTTGCGCCTGTGACCTCGCGCCCTCCGGTCACGTACCGTTTCGGCTACTGCGAGGAGAAGAAAGCGGGCAGCAATCTCTTTAATGCAATATCAGAGAGAAACAACAGAGCACCTCCGGTCACCAGAGAGTATGGAGAGAGAGAGAGAGAGAGAGAGAGAGAGAGAGTAAGACGCGTGTCATCCCACGTTGTGACAGCCTCGCTCCGAGACACGCCACAGCCAATTACATTTGTGTGCATTGGACTTGATAAGAGCGAAAATCACGGAGGGACTGTGTGTGGTTAGTAAACTGGCACTCGAAGGTGCTGTTCAAAGAGATGCCTCGAGGAGATGACGACGAATCAAAGCGTGCACACAGTACTCGGGTTCAAGCATTCGAAAGATACTCCAGATCTATACATTACGTGACATTGCCCTTAACAAAAGCACAAGAACAATATAATAATAATAAAATAATAATAATGATAAGCCTGCCATAAAACGCATTCACTTTTATGCAACACTGTCATTTATCACCTTTCAGCTGTAATTTACATTGTTGTTTGCAAGATTCTAACAGCTTGGGCATTAAAATAAATTATTTATTTGTGTATTTTCTTCGTTTTTTAATCTATTTTAAAAAAAATTTTATTTACTTTTTTACCTCCAGAGAATAAGGCAGGTCTAACCACAGTAATGGAGGGAGGTGCAGAGGTGGGTTCCCTTTGAACAGTCCATTCTTCCTTTGGGCAGCGGGACACACTCGCGAGGTGTATCCGGTGAACGCTATCTTCCGCCTGCGCTGAATGGCGCTTTCAGAACGCGGAGAGCTTGCGTAAGAGGAAGCCCGGCGTAAAGATCAGAGCCTCCGTGGCTGTCGAACCCGCAGCCGCGCTCATTCATCGGCAATTGACAGATGAAATGAGAGCGTGTATGATAGTGCCTGTGGAGATCAGAGACCCGCCTCAATGAATAGTGCGCTGCATTAAAATTAATGTCTCCGCATAATGAAACAATAATTACCTGACATGTCTGACTTGAGCGGTGTTGGCAGCAACTCTTATCTGGTGTTATGATTGCGATCTGCAGAGAACTCATTAAATGTGCTGCAGCCAACATCAAAAGGGAGAAAGTCTTCCGCAATACCTGTGGCTGTCGCTCCCTGATACCGAGCCCGTCTTTGGCTAATGCTCCCATCACATGCATGGATTCACCCATCAACACACGTGCACACGCACACACACACACACACACACACACACATTTGATATATTTTTATTCATAAATTGTTTATATTTTTCACAGGTTCTTCTTAATTTTTCAGATAAATATGGAAGCAGACACATTCAGCAAAAAAAATTATAAATAAATAAAAAAACTGCAATTTTCTGTAATATCACTTATTACTGAATTACAGACTTATTTGGCAGGGCATAAGAGCAGGCATTCCCCTGTGATTTCGGAAATGAACCAAAAATTTAAGGCTTCAGAAATATCACTGGGCCTCTTGTGCTCCCCTCCGCCCATCCCCAGTCAATCTGAAAGACCGAAGAGCACTTAAGATGGCAGTGCACAGCTTCCAGTATAAAACCAAAACAAAGTGCCTGGGTCTGCTTATTTATTTATTTATTTATTTAATAAGGCAATTGATCAATGTCAGTCGCATTTGATTAGGGCCACATCGGGGAGGCGAGGAGCCTTCAGGAAGTCTTAAGCCTGTCCGAAGTGATGTCATAAGCGGCAACACACACTCAGCACGTCTAGCATTGGCCCCGATCGTTCCCATGCGCAGAGTTGCAGTATCATCTGCACAGCCGCAGGAATTACCACTGAGCCGGGGGGCAATTACCACTGAGCCGGGGGGCAATTACCACTGAGCGGGGGAAATTACCACTGAGCTGGGATGCGATGTCTCTGCAGGGTCGACGGCGCGGGCACACGTGGGATCTGAACAAGCAACCACATGGTTACAAAGTCTATCTCATGAGGAGCTTAATGTGTTATGTGTGCTTCTGGATCGGGGGGGGGGTGTTGAAACATCTGTCCGCCACACGCCAGTGGCCAACCCCAGCCCCCCCCCCCCCCCCCAAAAGCATGCTGAGAAACACCTTTTTTTTCTGTGCAGGAGAAAATTAACACTGAGTATAACCCGGGGTTCTGCCTCCCAACCAATCAACAGCTTCTCTTAGGAAATCAACACCCAGAGGTAGGATGAAAATGAGAGGAGCGCGGTGGGCGATAAGAAAGAAACCGAAGAAAAGTTCAAAAGAAGTTATAACCCGCCTACGTGTTGCAGTATATAATGGACTTAGACTGTGTCAGAGAGGATGTGGAGCTGATCCAATCATAAAACCTGACACCCAATAGAACCACTTACTTGTCAGAATTGGACTCTGGAAGGTGAAGAATTATGAAACTTTTGACCGTAACCGTTCTGTAAAATGTTCACGGAAATCCGCTCCGTCGTAAATCAACTCTGGTAGAGTAACGTGACCCCCGATGGGCTCGTATAAACTCTGGAGTTGTCAGAGTTGAGCGCTGGGCATGGTAGCAGCAGCGCGAGTGCTTTGGTAGTAAGTGTCTATGAGGTTGCAGGTTTGATTCCTGTGTAGAGCATAGCCATTGTATCCTGGATGCATGTTTTCTGATATGTAGTGTTTGCAAAATCAAACTGTGTGAATACAAAGAGGCAGCTGAACATGGGGACTGGCAGGGGGTTATCAGAGAAGAACGTGGAGTGTTCATGCATTCACGGTTGCCTTCCTGTGGGATATGGGTCCACCTCAGGGCTGTTTACCATAACTTTGTGCTGCTCTATATCCAGCAGTGAACATTTAGGCAGCCTTTATCACTTAGATGGGATCAGATCCATGACCTTCTGGTTTCAGGTCAGCTGTGCATGTGGCTGGACATTTCAGTCACCACTTCATTGTTGGGTCGTAACCCAGATCTGTCCCAAATCTGCCCCTGTTACAGATAGAGGGTGTGTGTGTGAGAAAGAGAGAAAGAGGGTGAGATAAAGAGATAGGGAGAGAGCGAGAGAGAGAGAGATGTATTTCAATTGATTTCTGCTGCATTGGCAATATATACATATGTATTTACTACCAATAAAGTGACTTGAATTTAAATTTGAATTAGAATTTGAGAGAGAGAGAGGGAGAGAGAGAGAGAGATGTGTGTGTGTGTGTGTGTGTGTGTGGTGGGGTATTTATTTTTATTGTTTTGTCAAAGCACTTTCTTGACAGGTACCTTGGCCACTTCCTCTCTTTGGTGCAAAGACAGACACTCCCAAACAACAGGGGGCGGTCCGAATCCCTGTTCCCTTCTCATTCTTCAAAACGCCAACCCCGTACCCTTTCTGAAATGATTTCCATTGTCACTTTCAATTCCCTGTAGAATCCAGTCTCTTTAAAAAAAAAAAAAAATGAATTTCATAAATAACTGTGTGGGTGCTAGGGGCCATGACTATGCTAGAGACAAGCAGCAGGTGAGACGCGTGACAGTATGGGGGTTACAGAAAATGGCAGGGCCAGGCCGGCCCATTGTACTGTACAAAGGGCCAAGGTGGGACCAAAGAATCATTTCTCATTTGAACTTCTCACTTTGATGTACTCTATCACGCGGATGAAAGGCCAGATCAATACCGTCGTCTTGGGGCAAGGATACTCTAATAAAATCAGGGGGGAAAAAAAGATGCAGGGTCTTGCTCTCTGTTAAATTTTTGCCGATGGTATGCATGCGTGTGTGTGCGTGTGCGAGTGTGTGCGTGTGTGTGCACGTGTGTATATTCGGTATACAGTGTGTATGGATACACACACGTTTTGTTGACAGAAAGTACATCTATGCTATATATCAAGCTATAAATTTTTTCATTTTCAGCTGGATGATCCCCAAGCCTTTTGGGGTGATCAATAGACATATGAGTCACAAGTGGAACTTTTTGGATGGCACAGGTCCCATTATGTCTGGCATAAAGAAAATACAGCATTTCACCCCGGCGACTTGTCATTATTGAAGGAACCATGAATTAGCCTCTGTGCCAGAAAAATTCTGAAGGGGAATTTCCAAGTCGCCTGTCTGCGAGCTGAAGTTTGAAGCGCAAATGGGTTACTCGGCAAGTCAATCATCCGAGACACAAAAGCTAGTCTACATCTGAAGGACTGAAAAGAAGTTTTGGAGAGGCCCAGTCAAAGTCCTGACTTGAACCCAATAGAGATGGACCTGAAAAGAGCAGCCCGTGCTTGAAAACCTACCAATTTGTCTGAATGAAATAAGTTCTGCAATGAAGAGTAGGCTAAAAATCTCTCTACTGCGATGAGAAAGACTGATGTCAAATTATAGCAAGCATTTTGTTGCAGTTATTGTTGCTTAAGGTGGTACAACCAGTTGTTCATTTTAAGGGGCCAAATATACTTTTTTTCACATAGGTGACATGTGCATTTCATAACATTTTTTTTCATTAAATAAATGAAACAATAAAAAAAGTATTTTGTGCTTACTTGGGTTCCCTGTCCAATATTGCATTTTGTCTCAGGATTTGAAACCATTCAGTGTGTCACGTATGGAAAAATGAAGGGAATCAGGAAGGGGGCATGTCCTTTTTCACAGCACACTATGATTTAACTGTTGCAGTGGTCAGTGTTGCCATATTAACGTTTGACGGCCATCTAAAGTCAGTCAAAAGGGCAGATTTGCAGTGTGTGTGGTGTTCTGTCTGCATGACTATGTAGAAAAAGCACTGCAGCTCACATTTCACTTTTTAAATTATTATCAGAAAGCCATGCTACCATACTATTATGCACCAATTAGCAATGGAGCATTTCTTTTTTATTATTAGATTTTTAACAAAGTGATTTGTCATTCTGCAGCTGCAAGGTTCTCCCACCTTGGAGTCTGACCCAGTGCCTGCTGGACCCAAGAGCAATACACTGAACAGAAAGCTTTATTAATATAGAGCTCAGTTTGCCAAGATTTCAGCTGGCAGACCAGACCGGACAATGGCTCAATATCAGACTCAACGCTGCCCACCCTCCTAACAGCAGTTAACTCCGCCCACTCCTACTACTCAACTTTAACTCCACCCACCCTCCTTACAGCAGTTAACTTCACCCACTCCTTCTACTGAACGTTAACTCCACCCACCCTCATACTTACAGCCGTTAACTCCACCCACCCTCATACTAACAGCAGTTAACTCCGCCCACCCTCTCCTACCAGCAGTTGTAAGGCCCCAATGACTAGATGACCAGATACAGAGAGAGAGAGGGAGAGAGAGAGAGAGAGAGATAGACCGGTATTTCTGATGTCTCTGTTCCCCGTGCGTTTGTCGGAGGTATTCACACTGTTTTCACACGATTCCACGGTTCGTAATTTTGCGGTTTATTTTTGGCGAAAGCGACTTGGATTGGAAACCTAACTCGGCGGCTGCGGAACAGGCAGGGCAGACGGACTGGAAATGAAATGTTAATGAATTCCACTTCCTCCTCCTTTCCCGTGCCGGTCGGACTTCCTGGCGGAAAGCAACGCGGCGTGCGCGGAGCGAGAGCGTCAACTGCGACGGCGCGATGATATGATTGCATTCAGTCGGCGGAGTAGGCAACGAAACAAGTCGTTTAATTAAGGAAAATGGAAACGATTCAGCCACAGTCAAGAATGAGTGAATGGATGAATGAATGAATGAATGAATGAATGAATGAAGGAATAGTTATTCCCGTTCCATATTGTTTTCAAATTAATAAACATTCATTTTGAAACACTCCTAAAACTGGGGGTAAAACAAAGAACTGGTGGACTGAGAACAAATGAGTTCAGCCTAGCAGTATAGATCCTCCCTGCCATTGTTATTTTTAACAAGCAGTGTAGTTTACCATGGTAATAAATGTCCCCATACTACGTGCTACAGAGATAATATAGCATAATATAATACAGATTGAAGAGAATGCACTATAGCTTCAAAGAATGAAAGTAAATTCATAAATGTCAGTTGAAAAAAGAAAACAATTCATACAAGTATGACTCAGAATGCCTCACTTGTTAGTTATGATCTCAGTGAATGTCTTTGTTGGAGTCACCTCGTTAGTTATGATTTCGGTGAATGTTGTGACATTTTTTTGCCCCTTGGTGACATTCACAGTTGGGTGAAATGTGCTAATCATCTTCTCTCAAGGGTACAACAGCAATGTTTTATGCAAAGGCATGCTTGGTGGACCTGCCCAGTGGACCCTTTTGGCCCTAAATCCAGAGCCCTGACCCTATGGCTAGATAAATAAATAAATAAATAACCAAACAGAAAGGACCTCTTTCCCCCTTCTTGTCCTTTTCGTGCATAAGATTGCAAGAGGAGATCATTTTCCATACTAACATATTTCAACAACTTTTTTCTCATCTCTTCTGGAAATTTCTTTGATCGTTACATAGTGTGCTTGCAGAAAATTTGTGATGACTACTTCACTGTGATGGTAGTATTCAAAACGAGTGAGGTTTACATTCAACAGTGCTGGCTGCACTCAGCTGAATGTAATAACCAATTAAATTTGGTTAATTGGTTGATTGAGCAACTAAGGGAGCAATTACTTTTTCATACAGGTGATGCGGGCATTTGATATTTTTTTTCATTAAATAAATTAAATAATAACCTAAAAATGTGTTTTCTGTTTCCCTGTGTCTTATATTACATTTTGTCCAAAGATCTGAAACCATTCAGCATGCCAAGCAATGATAGATGAAGTCAGGAAGGGGGCACTTTTTCACAGCACGGTACACTTTACCCGAGTACTGTTCTTCTGGCTGGTCTGGCGAAAATCGTACAAGCCCAGACCCCTGTAGCTGTTCTCAAGGTTTCTGTTCATCAGCGAGGCTGTGCTTTCTTCTACCTGAGCATGTTCCTTGTGTTTGAAAGACAGCTCGTAGTGAGCGACATATAAACCTGATTTAGTTCTGCACAGAAGGACTGCAGCCTCTTCCTCCAACACACAAAGACTGTCTGCCTCCCCAACACCATTAAGGTGAAGACTGCACTAGCTTTGCGCGAAGCTGTCAGAGGTACTTTTTTCCAAATGTATTTTATTCTATATGCAACATGTCATATCCGGATACAATAATAAAATATTGAAGCAGAGTGTAGTCTTCAGCACATGGGGCTGGTTTGACAATCTCAGAGACAGGTTTGACAGTTTGCATTGGCGATGTTGCAGGTAATAAGCATGTACCTGAATTTGGGATTGACAAAGCTGTCTCCTGCTTGGGCAATCTTCTACTCTGTGCTATGGGTCTTTGGGGAAATGGCTGATTGGTTGGTCTCCATAAACGCTGGAATGATTAACTTTTTGCACTACCTATATTGGCCATGTGATGCATTTAAGTGTATGTGCATGTTAAACAGTGTATTTCATTATTCCATGACACCTACCATCGCACAAAATAAATAAATACATTCACTATGTTTTGGCATGTTACAGGTCCCACAAACTTTTGCATGTATTGTACAAATACATGCAACAGTTCAATTCAAATTAGTTTCTTTTTTCTTTTCTTTTTGTCATTTTTTTATTTATGAGCTCCACGTGTTCAGGAGAGCTGAGTATGATGTCTGAGTGTTCCCGTACCTGTGTTAAAGTGACATCGCTCCTTCCGTCTACACTAAACGCAATCCTTCATTACCCGGACTGGGTCGGCAGGGCACGGACAGGTGGAAATCAACATGGCGGAAAGCCCATCATTTAGGGTCTGTGAGATGACAAAGGAAGTCTTCCAGCCTCAGAGTGTTCGTACTGTGGGGCCTGTGTGTGGCATTTCACTGCAGATGAGCACGTCTGCTTAGCTCAACTCGGGGGGGGGGCAAGTGAGACCGTTTCGGAGCGCGCCATAGCCACCTGGGGCCCAGATAAGAGGGGCTAATCCACCACCTAGGGTGGTAGCTGTTTTTGGCACTGTGAGTTAATCCTGTCCCTTGTCAGGAGCCTGCCCCCCACCCCCCATCTCCCCCCTTGGGTCATGAGGGCCAGGATAATCAAGGGAGAATTACATGGCTGTAATCCAGTACAATTATGAAGCGATATGTGTTAATGATAATGTAAACCAATTGCCATTGTGTGCCATTCGCTAGCCTTCAGCCACAGAGACCTGAAAAAAAAAAAATTGGAGCTGGGTTTTCCCATGGCTGGCATGGTCAACTTTCAATTAGTTTTGCTTGTTACATAGTTCAGCTCTCTCTCTCTCTCTCTCTCTCTCTCTCTTACTGTCTCACTCTCTCTCTCTCACTAACTAAATGAAAGAGGGAGATGGTGATTTGTGCGGGTGGTCATAGGCATCTTCTGGCACCTATGACTGCACATCCCGGCACACAACTGACTGACATCTTGACATATCTCACTCACTGTCTGCGTCTCTCTTCCTCTCTCTCTCTCTCCCTCTCTCTTTTCCCTTCTCCCCCCAGGAGTACCACGATGTATTCGGACTTCCAGCTTTCAGACGATTGTAGTTTAAATTAGTGTTTTTATTTATTTTATTTTTTTTTGGATGAGCGATCGTCATTTATCCCTCCACCCGAAGAATTTACACACGGCGTGCTCTCGTCCTCGTCCTGGATGAGGATCGCTGCCGGTTTCTGAGAGTACCCAGGTGTTTAAACACCCTGCCGGCCTTCCATTGGCACCGAAATAGACCCAGTAAGCCGTCCCGGTCCCGGAGACAGCCTGAGGGGGGATTTGGTACCACTCACCCACCAGATGGTGTGCTGGCTACCACTGCTTTCAGGGGGATTGTGGGAATGAAAATCTTTGTTGGATGACTCAGTGTTAAATTACGAGGTGGCTCGGCGCGGGCCAACTGCTTCCAGCGAGCCCCGCTCAATCTGGTGAGTTACGACAGCATAGCGGTCGAGCCGGAGCCGTTAAAAACGGCAAAAAATAGATGAATTAAAGTAATAATAATAGCGAGTTATCAGCCCGAATGGCATTAACTCAGCTCCTCCCATTGCCATTAATAACTGTGAAGGTAATAGGGAACGCGGTGAGATCGTGACTCGCTAAAAGAAGGCGGGACACCTTCCATCTGACAATGCAATCTGTTCACTCCAAAGTGCTGCATAGATCCTCGCATATTTACATTTTTTTGACGTGCTTATTGAGAATTCTGATGATTAAAGTGAAGCGCGTGCATGCACACACACACACACACACACACACACACACACGGACACATGCACAAACACACACTCGCATGCGCACAAGCAGCCAGATCGTCAGCGTGAAATCGACTCTGAATGAACACTTTTAAAATCTAATAGCGTACATTCGGTCAATACTGCGCTGAATTAAATTATTTATGATTTATCACTGATCATTTTACTGTGCACTGCACTCAACTCAACCAATGCCAAAGGGGGGAAAAAAGGCCTTTCTGTCTCCTTTTAAACTGTCTTTTCATAATGGGCGCATAAATAAAAAATCATGCTTAACTAATTAAATTAAGGTTTCAGAATTATGAAGACAGAAAGAGCTAGACCAGAGTCAGAGTTACGGGTGTAATAGCATGAGTCAAGAGGTCATGCTGAGTGATTCCTACTGGATTCCTGTCTTAAATAAAATATGAATCAGTAAAATGTAAATAAAAACGTTTAAAAAAAATACATGATATATTACATCATGCCTTGAACCATTTACATATTTACATGCGTTGTGCTTGTACCAACATGACCACAGTGTGTTGTGCATTCATTAGTGTCTAATTTTATTAGAGAAGGTAGCATTTCTTAACCCTTTGAAGGGCAGATTTTTTGCGTGATTGTTTTCAAAATTTTAGTCAGTGTTGTAAAACTCTATTGCTTTCAATTCCCATTGGTCATTACATCTGAAGAAAAATGCATTTTCAATGTACAAAAATGCCAAGTTACCGACACATACAAAGCACTTTCTTTACGTCATTAATTCAAACTTGCAAAATCTAGGCCTTCCGATAAAAGTACTGATATAATAATTAGTCCAAGTTACAACAAACAATATTGGCCATCTTAGTTCACACAAATTAAACAAGCTGTATTCAAAAGTGGCCCTGTGTTTTTTTTCATCTTAGGTAAAATTTATTTGACCCAGAAGCAGCAGGCAGTACGTTAATGAGGCAAACATATGTCTGGAACGGTTTGTACAATGCGGTATTTATTTAATAAGCCTAAATATATAAAGTGTTTGTCTGTTTTTATTTATTTATTTGTTTAATTGTAATGGGATACCGTGTACACAACACATCTACTAATTGTTTGTATGTTGGTATAGAATCTTTAGGGGTAGCTAACATTAATTTAGAAACATGGTGGTATCTGTTGTAATGTTACACACTTGGTCTGTCAACTAGTTATCAAGCTTACTAAAGTTAAACTGGGTCAAAATGCAGAAAGCGAAACTGTGTAAAGTGTGGGTGTATTTTATCCAAAATGATTCAAACAATAGGATGCGCTTTGCAATAAAAAAAAAGACGTTTTTTCATTTTGACGACTTCTTGTTCTTTTAAACTAAATAGATTCAGGTTTGAAGAGTGTTGTCTTCGCAGGGGTATCATTAAAATGTGAACGATAACCATCCCTAGTCATGCAACAATATTATGTAGGGTATTGTGGGCGTGAAGTGATAGAAAATGGATTTCAGAAATATAAATGAGTTCCCACAAAGATTACACAGTTGCAAAAACAATAGTTTCAGTTTTTTAGGAAATTATTATTTAGCAAGCAAGCAAGCCAGCCCAATGAGTTAGAGATTTGCCTTAGGGGGGATTTGAACCCATACCTCTCACTTGTCCAAAAGTACCTTAGGCATTCACAATATCAGTGAGCTACTAGGGAACTAGCCGTGGGGGCCAGAATTATTATTTTTTGCATACGTGTTCAGTTAAGAACATTCTAATCACATTGCATCTCACATTTGTTGAATCAGTCACAAAGACCCTGCAGAACGCTGCGTACTGAATTTGACCGACAGTCTTCTTTACCTGTACAGAGAGACTCAATCCAGACTTTACACAAGCAATGAGCAGTCGCAAGGCTGGAGGAAACAGGCAAGGGTTCTGCTGGTGGTTCTGTGGAATGGGTTGCATTCATACCCTTAGAAGGCAAAACTGGTCCCAGACTTTATGCCTGGGGTTTGTAGTCCAAAATATTACACAGGGGATGTTTTTTTTGTTTTAGCCCACTGCTAAAATCCCTGATTCACTTGACTAAACGACCAAACCTGAATACAATGACGAGTTCATTAGTTAATGTGGTTTCATATTTGTTAGGCTAGAAAAAAAGCTCACACTCACACGGGTATGTACATGGCTTTGACTGGTGCCAATAGTAGACCACCAATATTTATTTATTTATTTATTTATTTATTTATAATTGTACCTGAGATTTACTTGATTGAATGTCACACTGGTTGATTGACAATCCCACTCACCTGGTTCCCCAGGTCTAAATCAAACTCTGAGTACAGGTCAGGGTGACCTGGCCAAGAGGCAATGAATCTGACTGCAACAGGTAAGATACAAATAAAATAAGAACAGATTATATATATATATATATATATATATAGAGAGAGAGAGAGAGAGAGAGAGAAATAAAAATTAACATCCATAGAGACAAATATTAACATAAATCTACTGAAAATCATTTGCTTTAAAAAGCACACTGCTCAGGATTCTGGCACAGAACCATGTTTTTTTTTTTTCCTCCTCCTTTCTTTTTTGTCCTCCACTCGTGTTCAGTCCTCCTTCCTGCGTTTAATCACTGTTTTCCGTGGCCCCCGCGCTGCGCCTCTGAGCCGCTCAGACGGAGTCGGTCTGAACCTGCGGGAAGTCATTACGGCTCTGCGTGGGGGGCTGGGGGGGGGGTTGGGGGACCAGTTGTCTCCGGCACCACGCGATGAAAGCTGTCCAGATTGGCTCCGCAAAAAAAAACAAAACAAAACAAAAAAAAAACAAACGACATTAGCATTCAATTACACCGAAAGGACGGTGGCGTCCAAACGAGCGTTCCCCGCATGAAAAAAAAGAACGACTCCCCTTACCGCGAGAGGGTGACCTTCCCTCCCCCCCCCCCCCCCGACAAGGCGGCACGGCACGACCCGGAGAGCGGCCGCTGTCCGTTCGTCCCGCCTGCCAAAGCTCCCTTCTCCCCTGGAGCTGGGGAATCGCAGCGGCCTTTTCATAAATAAAACAGAGGGAGAGATCTGACCTCTGCTTACTCCAATTAAACGCCCGGGCTCTGTCCTTTCATGGAGAAACTTCAAAAAAAAAAAAATGTGTATTAGCATATGACAGCGCCGGCATATTGTTTGTTAAAGAACACGGCTGACGTGTGATCATTTGGACTGTTTTTTTTTTTGGGGGGGGGTGTGTGTGTGTGTGTGTGGGGGGGGGGTTACAGAGACAGCCCTTTATGTGATAATCTCTCGTAATTGGCCCATTACTAAGGGACGAACTTCAAAGCACCCTGCAGAAATTATGAAGGCACTGACGTTGCCCAAATGACATTCTGAACTCGCTTGGCGCTTGTTATGCTCTGGTAGATTTTTTTCTTCAACTTTATCCTTGGATGTTGCGATCACAGTGACACGACAATCAAATTAATGGAATGAAGAAATGACTGTTAACCACAGTCCCCATAACCCCCCACCCCACCCCCCCACCCCCAATATGAACACTACCGAATAGCCTCTGTTAGATTTATTTATTTATTTATTTTGCAAACCGTTAGTGTCTGTTGCGTATGCACAGCTATTAGTCAACAGGCACTGCGCTGGAAACGGTCTTCGGTTGGAACGCCGTGTAGCCGCATCATTTGTGACACGGAGTCACTTTTAATCCGTCTTCCTGGCGTGAGAACGATGAGCCCATCGGCATTCTTATTTTGTGCTTGTGACCCCCAGTTTGGGGGCCAAATGAAGCGTTCTTCGTCGACTGCCTCTCTTCCCCGTCTTGCTCGCTATGCGTTTCGCCGCTTCGTCTATGCTAGTTAATGTGGTGCTCGTCTGCGATTAAACCACTTTATTCACCTATGCTCATGTACATTAACCACGGAATGGTTTCCAGACACAACTCCATTACGTCGCCATGATCAAAATGATGAGAATGGGCTCACAATATGTAAACAAACAATGACGTGACTATTTATTCGAAAACGATGGACGTAAATCAACGTTAAAAAGCAAATTGCTTTAATAATGTATTTGTTTTCTCTATTTACCATTCATGAGACGTGTCACTAAGGAGCAATACAAAATTAATTTAACTTATCAGCCTCAAGCTGTTAACAAGGTAATTAAAATGAATTTTAGCCTACAGTGGAGTTATTGCAATCCTTCATGCATACAGCACTGCAGTCATTTTCCCACTGATTCACAGCAAACAATTCTGTGGGTATTTAGCATGGGCAAATTATTATTATTATTATGATTATTATTATTATTATTATTATTTTGTTACCACCACCACTGATGATCAGTGCACATTTATGAGTTATGTGTGTGATTTAGCATGTGGATGGATTTGATGGAAATTCAGATCTACTGAGGGAAAGACAGACATAAATTAATCACATCACGGGGAATGTTCAATATGGTAGAGGGCGTTCACCACAGCTGTAAAGTGCAGATACCTTGATTTCCTCTCATTTTTTTATTTATTTTATTCTTATGATTATATTATCTATCTCACAAAATAGAGATAACCAAATGCAGGGATGACAATTGCTTGACATAAATTAAGCTGAGATCTGTACATAATCATTTGCATATCTTGCCAGCTACGACCTTAATTATGCATTCTTGAGATTCTCCCACTCCCCCCTCCAAAATCCCAAATGCAAATATGTTGTTTTCACATTATTCTTGTTAACGAGCTGCAAGAAGTCCTAGCAATGCTGCAAATTAACAATACAAATAATGAAATGTATAATTTCTAATAAAATAAATGTATGCACACATCATATTTAATAAGGTTCACACTGGTTTCACAAGGTTCTCATTAATCAGTGTGTTTGTTTAGCATTTTTCTATTTAAAATGGTGCATTGATGTCTGAGAGACACTTCTTGCCTTGGTTTCATAAGCCTGTTGTTGTCAGCCATTCCTGTAATTCCACTATCTCAGCTGGAGTTTAATACTTATTGACCACCATTAGATGGATTGCCCTTATTGTTACATGCTAACATTAGCTGCAGTTCATTATACTCTGGTTCCGGACAAATTTTGGCTGCCTTTTGTTCTGAGATTTTGTTTTAGTGAAAAGCTAGCTAAGTTAGTTGATTATAACCCAAGTGATTCCGCACCGGATAGTTCTTTTTTGTGTTATTTATTCAACGCTTAAGATTAGATAGTGCCTTCTTTTTGCTAGTTGTTCAGAGCCACCCACGTGTTTTTTAAGTTGGAGCGAGATTCTTGATTTTGAGGACCAGCTTGCTGGACTCCACAGTTCACAGTTGGTTGACTTCCAGGAACTGAGTAGCATGTCCTTTAAGGAATTGATGTGCATGCCACAGCTGGGAAGGGAGGGTAGGGAATCTAGAGTAAGTTGGGAGAGATAGTTGGGTGACAGTGGGGCACAAGCACAGTCCAGTTATTAGGAAGATAGACAGCACAGTCTGTTTTCAAGTGAAACCCGGATGGTGTGTTGCCTGCCTGGCGCCTAGGTAGGAGATCTCCTGGAGCGTGCGGACAAGCTCCTGGCCAGAGCGGTGAGGGATCCAGTAGTCATGGCTCATGTAGGAACTGATGACATAGGTAAGGGTAGGTTTGAGGTTCTGCAGGACAAATTTGTGGAGCTAGCAGAAAAGATTTGGAGCAGAACCTCCACGGTAGTTTTTTTTTCTGGAATACTACCAGTACTACGTGCAAGCAGAGGGAAGCAAGGTTTTTTTGAGGTTTAGCACCTGGCTACAAACCTGATGTAGGAAAGAGGGGTACAGGTTTATGGGGCACTGGGACTCCTTCTGGGACAGGGGTGACCTGTACAAGCATGACTTGCTGCACCTGAACCAGAGGGGTACTGCTGTATGTATATTTGTGAACATTATTTTTTAACATCATAGTACTAATAGTAATACTACTACTACTACTGCTACTACTGCTACTACTGCTACTGCTGCTGCTACTACTACTACTACTACTAATAATAATAATAATAATATTTTATTCATGATGTGCTTTTGATGATGTTGATCTACCCAAAGCACTCTATTTGCCTGTGTGTTTGTGTGCATCCATTTGTGTCCATTTGTACCTATGTGCCTAATCTCCTGTGAAATTGTATGAATGTGCCTGTGTGTCCATGTATACCTATGCACCCATTTCCGGTGTATTTGTGAGCATGTGTTTGTGTGTATATGACAATCCATTTTTTTTAATTGAACGGATGTTTATGGGAACATTTTTTTCAGTTGCCACAAAGTCCAAGGAGACGCTAAAGCAAGAACAAAACAATTGTCTGTGTGTGTGTGTGTGTGTGTGTGTGTCAGTGTGTGCATGTGTATGCATGTGTGTGTGTGTGTGTGTGTGAGGGAAATGAGTACAGATGGCATTGCACACACACACACACACACACACACATGCACACACACCTGCCCTGCACAGGCACAGCCGTGCGTTTGCGTGGGAAGAATGCTATTCAGCACTGTCCTTGTGTCAGTGTGTACTGGATCTACAGATCAGCATGCGAGCAGCAACGCCTTCCCCGTCCCAGCAGAAAGCTCCTCTTAGGCCCCTGAGAGTCCCGCTTTCCCTTCGTCCCACTCTTATTGCCCAGCGGCGGCCGGTTTCGATTTTACACTCCGCACCACGCGAGGTGGTCGTCTGAAACGTCTGATAGGAGAGGCCCGTATGTTGTCACGGTGACTGTGTCCAGGGGATTCCATTTGATGTCTGTCATCAAGATGGCCCAGATGGGGCTCAGTGGGGCCACAGTGGTGGACTGAAGGATTGCATCACACCTGCGGCTGCCAGGGTACTATCACCAGCAGAGGGCACTCCTGAGTAGCCTCAATTCAATCTCTCAAATTACTCCTGTACACAAAACATTTTCGTTGACTTTAAATGTCCATATATTTTCCATTGATCAGATGTGTTGTATTGCGTTTTTTACAAAACATACTGAATGCAACATGTTAAGAATATACAATCAAATAGCTAAAGCCCATTGATCTTAACTTTAAGTGACCGACACACTATATTTACTTTCTAGTTTTAATTTTTGATGACAGTATTGTTCCCTTTGTCATGAAATACAAATGACATTACTTGCGTTAGTCTGTTTCGATCAAAAACACGTGATTAGAATGTTCTTAACTGAAAATGCTGATGCTGATGTAACAATCACTGCTGGAAATTGGAAGCAATGGAGTTCAAGAAAACTGATCAATCCAGGGTGAATGAATGGTTTTGTTAAACATACCATTCTGGTTAGAATGTGAGTCAGGGAAGTAGCAGATGGGCAGTAAATAGACCAGAATTTTTTTTTTTTTCAACTGCAGGTGTCCCCCCCCATGTATTCTGCGTTGATCTACAAACACACATGGAATCACCTCAGACAGCTGAGTGAATGCTCTCATTCCTCGAAGGAACTCTCACATCTTGAAATGCAATAAAACTAATTTTTCAGCGAAGGCTTCAGCTGGTTATTCAGGTCACTCCTGATCCTGAAGAAACTTTGTTTTATTTATAATATATACTTTTTAAATCATGCATTAATGAAAAGCATTACTCTTTAAAAAGCAATCACAATTTTTTGCAACAATGTCTCTAAATGTTTAAAAAAGTGACATTTAAAAAACGGTGTGCTTTTTTTTACACTTGGCAATGCTAAATGTGGAAAAATTGAGCAGGGTTGCAACTTTTATTTTTAAAAATGGTGTCCCATGATAACACACACACAGTAAAATATTCAGCGTTAAATTTACTCTTGCAGTGCACAGGCGGTCCCTGCTGGACCCATATAATCTCAGAGCTGAAATAATTCTGGATATTTTACTGTGCCGTAAATGTACTCTAGTCTCCGTCGGCCAGGTTAAAGAGGGGCTCTGATGCTTGAGGAACCACGGAAATAACGTTAAACAATTAACTACCGTTTTTTATCAGCGCGGTGCTTTTTTTTTTACGGAGACAAGGTACACGGAATGAGGGCAAAAGGCCAATAATAAGAAAAGACAAAAAAATAACACGCAAAAAGCTTTGTGGGAAAACAGAGGAGGCCGACGCCCGCTGCAGACCTCGGAACCCGCGTCCGTTCGATACCCCGCGCTCGAGGAGGCAGCGGTTCGTCGGCTTCGTGGCGGCGGCGGCGCGGAGGACGCTAACGCGCCCCCGCCTGGCTCGGATGAAAGGGGAGCGATCCCGGGCCTGCGACTGGGCCGAGCCCGTGATGCGGGGGCTGGCACCGACACCAACAGAGAGCCCCGGCGATCGGGCTGGCTTTGATGGGCGCTCAAAGGCCAAATCCCTGCAAATAAACAAGCTGTTTTTTTTTTTGTTTTTTTTTCCTTTTCTTTCTTTTTTTTTTTTTTTTGGAAGAATTTCTTTTTCAGGGTGGCTGTCTTCCTATCTCACAAAGGCAACTCATTCTGTATTCATAAAATAAGAAGGAAGCTGAACAAGTAGACCCTATTTCCATAATGAATTGAGACATTTTTTTAATGTAGACATTTCAGAGTTCTACTCTCTCTCTCTCTCTCTCCTCTCTCTCTCTCTCTCTCTCTCACACACACACACACCTGCAAACACACACACAACACACACACACACACACTTTATTTTGCTCTTGCTTTAACATGTCCTTGGAACCTGATGGCATTTGAAAAAACGTTCCCATGTGCCTTGAATAAAAAAAAAATACCATTGTCATATACAAAGAAAAAAAACCTTTGAATACAAAAATGCAGCAATCATTTTTGCTGTTGTGCTGCTCTCTCTCTCTCTCTTTTTCCCTCTCTCTCTCTCTCTCTCTCGTACATGTCACAGCGACTCTGAACACAGATCCAACAAGTGCAATTTTATATTTAAAGCGACTCATCTTTATTTCTCCTGCGGTGTCACCGAGCCGACGCTGTAATCTTTGCCGCTTGTCCTCTTTCACAGAGGAGGCTTTGAATCATCCGTCGGTGACAAGCATTCACAAGTGCACACTGGCTCGCTAATCCTACGCACAAATCTTTCCGCCGATTCTCTCCCTCCGCCTCTCCGTCGCCGCCCTCGATGGGCTGCTCTCTTCCACTTCATTTTCGTGGAGGACGGAAACCATTTTATTTTTATTTATCAATCAAATTCTATTTCAATACGCATACCGTTAAGATTCTGTCCATCAGTACCGCGCTATGGCACTAAGTGTAATGTGCGGAAGTTTAGTGTAAAGCTAAAGCTATAGAAACAGTCTTAGCTGGGAGCAGCGGTTGTACCCTTGAGCGGGGTGCTCAGCCTGATTTGTTTCAGCTAATATCCAGCTCTTGAGCTGTATGAATGGAAACTGACGCGGCTTATGTGGTATGTAAGCCGTGTAGGATGCTTTGAGGCTATCTAAAAACAAATAATGCAATGAAAATGTCAACACAAACAGTGAAGTAGGCTGTGACTGCAGACAGAAGGCCAGGGCGAGGGAATAGCTGACAAACAAAAATGTGTCAGGAGAATAGTGCAATGTGATTGTGGGTATCCATGACAATGGTTTTTGCCCCACCCCTTTTTGGAAGCTCCTTGGAAATAGTTTGAGCCCAATGTCCTGTTTACAGTGGGTTCCACTGTGAAAAGCGTGAGGAGAACAGTTCTGTTTTCAATCAGTTCCACTGCTAGGAGTCTGGGGAGAACAGTTCTGTTTACAGTGGGTTCCACTGCTAAGAGCCCGAGGAGAACAGTTCTGTTTAAAGTGGTTTCTAACAATTCTTTGGTTCTCCTATTGCGAGACAATAGCAACCGACTCACACATAGAATCAGCTCTAGACCTTTTTTTCTAGATTTATTGTGCACAAACCTAACGATGCAACAACACACAGCTAGCCGCGAACCAGCTGAGCAGACAACTGACCAGTCACATTTGCTCTGCTAAAAATGTGGGGATTGTGTCATAAAAAAGGCTGCAAGGCTGCTGTGTGAAAGAGCTGTAATTCATACGCGGATAACCCAGAATCGATGCAAATATTCTCTGATCGAAGCTGACAGTCTGAACTTTAATGTCGCATTCATTGTTTCATTTCAGATCCAATGTTCAGGAGTACAGAGGCACAAAGAACGTCAAGCCCAGAGCTGTATAGGTGTGCCTATTGTAATAAAGCGGCCATTGAATTTATATACGGCATATGTTATTATTTTCAGTATGTTGCAGGCTAAATAGGGTGGTATCGTTCATTCGGCACGTGACGCAGCTGTAGGTGAAAGACGTCCCCCGAGCCCAGACAGGGCACCCCACCCCCCCCCTCCCCCCCCTTCACTAGGCCCATCGAGTCCCGTGACAGGCGTCAATCACCAATCAACCAGGAATGGGGAAATAACAAATCTGTTCTCGTTCGAGCTGTCCGTGTCCATTAGCGCCCCCCCGTGACAGGCGAGCGGGGGGTGGGGGGCGGCGGCGGCGCGACACGCGCGGGGGGGGGGGAGTGGGGGGGGGGCCCGCGTCCAGCCGTATTTAAATCCACGCCTGGCGGGATTTTAATACGACACGCAGGAGGCGCCCGGCGTGCCAGACATGCTAATGCCGGGGATTGATGGACGGTGTCTTAGGATTATTACAACTTTGCCACTTTTTTTTCATGCTTGGGAAACATTTTTTTTTTTTTTAATTGATATCACCCTACATGACAATTTCACAAGGGCAGGTGACTCATAGCATCCCCCCCAATTCACCCCCACCCCCTCCCCTCCCTCCAAATCTGAAAGTCCTGTCTGTCCACAGAATCTAACCCTGAAACTTTGTCTTATTTCCGTTCTGCATCAGAATCTACTGTGCAGACCTGAGCATTATTGAGAATTACTGAGGAACCATGTCCTTGATGGTGTATTGAATTATTTGAGAAAAAATATATTTTATAATATTGTGATTGTGAACTGGAGACAATGCAGAACAATGCAGGCCTTGGACAGAAAGGGAATGAATGAATGCATGTTTTTTTTTATTTTATTTTTTAACATAGATTATTTTTTGTCACTATTAATATTGTTATTGTCTATTGTATTTTCTGTTTTCCACTTAAGCATGTTGTAACTATTCAATAGAATGTTTGGTCCACGTACAGTCAAATGTGATGGCCTCAATGCACTGGTGTATTGACTGCCCTTATGTGATTTTAGCATAATTCATAATTCAGGATGCTGGAATACACTGAGGTGAATGGATCCATATGTGTCAATAGAGTCAAAATGAGCTCATAATCCCCTACTCTATCTAATCCAGGGGTCTAATCTTATCCGAAAAGGGCTGGCAAGGGTGCAGGTTTTAGTTTTTTAGTCCTGGATTATGGCACTTGATTCAACTAATTAACACATCATGGTCTTCAATCAAAAAAACTCTCGTAAGTAGAATCAGGTGCTGTAGTGCTGAGTTAAAAGAAAAAAACCTGCTCCTGAACCGACTCTTTTCAGATAAGATTGGACACCCCCGATCTAACCTATCCTACCTCTTCAAAAAAACCATATTGTATCTATCTGTCCCGTTTGTCAATATGATTACACGGAAGTCATGATGAATGTGTGATGATACAGTTCTAAATTTAACAAAAGGTAAAATTGTTTTCCGTGAGTGCTTCTGGAAAGTGTCATTATTTCCAACGAGCTGAATTGTGCGCCTCCTTGCTTCCCCTCAGAAGCTATTTTCAGATGAGCACCCCAGTAACACCTACACACCGATGGTAACCTGTGCGTCATTCCTCCCCTTGATTTCTGTTCCCCCGCCTGGCTGTCAGACAACCTGAAAGGATCAAATAAGATTTCAAAGACATGATGACACTGCCCAATTTGTGGACAAGTCTTCACTTGTTACCTGATATGACAGAAAAAAGAAGAAGAAAAAAAAAAACCTGGATAAAAAAAGAGGTGAGTTTTCTGATGGAACACCATAAAAGAGCATCCTTTTAAGATAAGAAAATGTCCACGAAACGCCATTCTTCTACCATCACGCTAGCATAGCATTTTGAGAGGAACAGCTGAAAATGTTCCTTAATCTGATTATATATAGTTTATACCTCTCGCGAAAATAAATAAATAAATAAATGTCTGACTCTTCTAATGTTATTATTTGTTATTTAAAAAAAAAAAAACTATTTAATGTTTCCAGTTGCGGACATATCTATTGATAGTCTTTTATAGAGATTCGTTTTAATCAGACATCCTCAATGGCCTGTCAGTCTCTATTAAAGTATTCTAAATGGTGCTGAGGGCTGGGCGGCCTGCATAGTAATGTGTGCGCGTTTACCTTGGGATGATGAACAGATATAGCCTTCCAATATGCGCAAATTAACTGTCAATTTATTGCTGGTGATGCCGGGCTACAACAGAGGATTGTTTAATGCATGTTTGTGTCTTTAACTCATTTGAAAATTAATTGCTTCCCCCACTTAATTAGCTGTTATTTTCGGCGTCTGCCTTTTTTTTTTTTTTTTTAGTCATCAAAAAGCAATTAAGCAGCATTGCTGCATTTCTCGCATTCCAACGAGGTAGAGGTCTCCAGGACACCTTCACGTAAAGTGACTGCGTGATGATGAGAGAAGCCCCAGAGCCAAATTCACACTGATAGTGTCAGGATGAGCCGTCCAAGAAGGGGAATCTGGAAGCACAGGCTGTGGATAGAGACTGGGAGAAAGCCACTGAGCGGGAAAACCACTCCCAGGAAAAAGCTCAGATTCCCGATCCCAGACTGTGATCGACGAAATCCACTAATCCCAAGCTTTACACCATTGCTAATATCTCAGTTTAAATTGTTGCTATAGCTTATGTAACATTACTACAGGATGCGTTGTGTATGTGTTTGTGTGGGTGTGTACGTGCATGTGCTTGTGTGCATGTGTGTGTGACAGTGTGTGTGTGTGTGTGTGTGTGCGTGTGACTATGTGTGTGTGTGTTTGTGACTATGTGTGTGCATGTGTGTGCATGTGTGTGTGTGTTTGTGTGTGTGTGTGTGTGCGTGTGTGACTATGTGTGTGTGTGTGTGTGTGTGTGAGTGTTTGTTTTCCAGGGCCCGGAGTGTATGGCTGTTTGATCATGGTCAACATTAAGTAAATGAATAAATGTGTAAATGGAATGCAGCCATTCCATTGTACAGTATAAACGTGTTGAGTGCATCGTTGTGAATCAGTACAATGCAAAGCAGAACAACAGCATAGGCACTCTACATGAAAGGCAATCTAAATCATCTGCCATAGGCATCCACTGTAAATCACATGCCAATGCATTTTGAAGGAACTGCCAATGCACTATGAAATTATTGCCCAGCCAGCAAATGCAAAGTGTACGACTGCTCCATAAAATCGCACCGTGTCATGGAGATACAGCCACCTACACTGGTGAGTTTCTTTAATTTGATTAAAAATAAATAAAATAATAATGTGAGCAGTCTGAACCATAAATGAAGTGTGGACCCAGAGAGAGAGAGAGAGAGAGAGAAAAAGTGTTTTAGTGTGTTTATTCTCATACATTTTAATTGGATCATTTTAATGATTCTAGACTGAAAGAAACAGGGTGATCGTAAAAATATAAAGGAGATGCATATTGTTCTTACATTATCCAACAGGGGACAGAGGAAGCCATATTTCTGAAAATAATGTGTTTACTGTCGGAAAATGACTGCTCTCAAATCACAGTTGGTTGTTCAAATGATCCTAAAGAACAGTATGTATCCTGGGAAACAACCAGGGCATATATCTGTGTGCAGCCCTCTCTTATATCATGTTCATTTAACCTTACAAAACCCACGTCATTTAGACCACTGTAGAAACAAGAAAACTTCCTGTTGATTGATTGATTGATAGTATGATTGATTGATTGATTTTTGATATGATGCCACCCAGCTAAAATTGCTCATCCCAGACTGTCAAATCATATAACACGTGCAACACCAAGTGGATTTCTTTTAAAACAGACACTTCAGCATTTGACCCTCGCTAAGAGAAAGTAAATAATTGATTTTAATTCGATATATTCTTAGATGCATTCAGATGAGCGATGGACCCTCAAAATAATTGTCAGCCCAGTGTGGGTGACGAGAGATCAATGACACACAGACCCCTAAATGACTGACCCCCCCCCCCCCATCCCCCATCCCGGGGTGATGCAAGCACCAGTTGTGTGTGGGCCTTTGCAAGAATGTAGACCCTGTGGATACTGGCATGGTCCAGCTTCGATCCCTTCAAACCGTAAAACACTGCCTAGGCAGAATGAACCACCCAGCAAGCCAGTTGGAATCCTGGATTGTGTGTGCGTTTGGATTTGATTTTGAAATCGTAAATATAATAGCAACACTGTAAAATAAAATAAAATAAAATTTTATGGTAAAATCCTGGCTACTGGGTAGTCAGAACTTAACTTTATAAGTAATGGTTTCGATCAGTTAAACATATGGTAGCAGGCTGTATATCTATCAAATGGTAAATGTCTTTCAGTGTTTCCCCATAAATAATACAATTATAAACTGTACATTTCAGCTGTTTACAGTGTCGTACCTTCGCTATGTTACAGACTTTACAGTGAAATCCACGGACATGTTTAACAGCGAATCAAGAGAGAACACGGATGCCAACGGCACTTTTGGTGGAAATAGAGCAGCGGGTTTCCTCTTTCCTGCATTATCTGTCAAAATCACTGGAGCATCTCTCTTGTCAAGTGGGTTATTTCATAGTGTTCTGGGTGCTAACATCATCACCTGCAAATTGTAAAAAATAAATAAATAAATAAATACAAATTTCAATTATGTTTTGAGTGAAATCACTGGAAAACACATGAGGAGAGGACCTGGAAACTACATTAGTAGGTATGACCCACTAATGATCTGTGAAACACTTGTATCCTACATTACAGGAGTGCGTGTTGCTGGCAAATTATTATTATTATTTTTTTCCCCATCCCCAGTTTCAGCCGCTGTGTCTCTCCCGTCACCTGGCCTCTATGACAGCCCTGTAGCTCTTCTCGCGTTTGTAGCTTGACTCTCTCCAGAGGGATGCAGGCGAGCTGCGTTATCATCATGGAGGCGGTACGTGCACGGAAGAAGAGCCCTGGTCCTCACAGCGAGTAGTGATGTCACTGGGTGGAGCTGCAGAGTTAGTGATGTCACTGGGTGAAGCTACAGAGATAGTGATGTCACTGGGCGGAGCTGCAGAGTTAGTGATGTCACTGGGTGGAGCTGCAGAGTTAGTGATGTCACTGGGTGGAGCTGCAGAGTTCCTGTGCATGACCATGCTGGTGCTTTCCCTCACAAAGCCAACCTTGCCCCGACAGTGCAGCAGACTCCCAGGCAGCGAATGACATCATAGGTCAGGTTCGTACTAGGTCATACTAATAGGCCGTCATGGCAATGTGCCCAGTCTTGTCTGTTGTTATTGGATGATAATAGCACATTTTACACATGAGTGAAAAGGTTATATGCATGTGATTGTTTCTCCCTCTCCCTCTGCCATTGTAACCAACCTCGATCTCCTCTGTCTATCCTCTCTCTATCCCTCTCTCTCTCTCTCTCTCTCTCTCTCTCTCTCCCCATCTCTTTCTCTGTCACACACACACACACACCCTCAGTTCTCACCACCCGCTGTAGTGCTCTGTGGCCCTGGCTGTGCAGGAGCCATACCAGGCTGTGATGCTGTCAGTCAGCAGCTGTGCTCCTACAGAAGTTAGAGAGAATCAGTGGAGACAGGCTTGACCTTCTCTGACTACAGTGCATTCCCATCCGATAACTAATCTGGAGTGTAACACTGACAGGCTTTCTTACATACAGAGGTGTGCCAAAAAAAAGAAATAAAGTGAACAGAAATGTAAAAATTAATAAATAAAAACAGCAAAGAATGCATTTTTGAAAAGTTGGAAGTTTGGATGCCGTGCCACACAAAAGAAAGAAGGAGGAATCCATTTTTCTTCTAAATTATATTTATATTTCTTACCTCAGGTAAACCAAGCTTCCGGCACCCCACCTGGGCGATGCCTGGCATGGGTTTTGCACCAAAATCCAGTTAATTTGAAAAGCTCTGTAGGTAGAGACTTATTTTTATATTTTATACTGAGCCCCCCACTATTCTCCCAAGTTCACACACACACACACACACACACACACACATGCACAAACACACACACACACACCCACCCCCCCCCCCCCCCAGATGAATGTGGGGCCCATCCACACACTGGAACAGTGCCGTAACCAGACAGAGCCTTAACTGATACCAGACCACGGGACCCGTCCACCCTCTGGAACAGTGTCTAAACCTGACCTCGGGGTCCATCCACACACCGGAACAGTGCCTTAACAGATGCCAGAAAATGTGGCCCATCCACACTCTGGAACAGCAACTTAACATATACCAGACCATGGGGGCCATCCACACACTGGAACAGTGTCTTAAGGAAAACATTTCTGTTTTTTAAATGACCTCAAACATATTATTTTGCATTTGAATTATTGTATTGATGATATTTACCTTGTTTTCCATCAATTTGAATTTGGTTTTCTGATGTTTTCAAATGTACCAATGGCTTCAATTAGGGTTTAGGGCTCAAACTAGGGTTCAGCTAGGGCTAGGGTTAGGGTTAGGGTTAGAAAAACGATAATTTTGTATATACTAGTATAGGTACCTAAGACCATAACAAGATATGAATATATACTTCAGAAAACATTTTTTAGGTAAATTTTTTTAGCATTTGTACTATGGAATTCACAGTCTTGACTTAGTTTTCCACAATTTTAAATGAGTAATCACATGTTTTCAAAAGTTCCTATGGCTTCAATTACGTTTTAGGGCTCAACTTAGGTTAGGGTTATGAAACGATAAGTCTGAGGTCGAGGCAAGTTTACGGCTGTGTTCAGCAGGTTAAAGAAAGGTTAGGACATTGGTTCTTTTTTGATTTTGGACAATCCAAAAATTTTGTATATACTAGTATAGGTACCTATGACCATAACAAGATATGGAATATATACATATTTTTTCAGGGAAAACATTTTTTTTTAAGGCCTCAAATATATTTTTTAGCATTTGTACTATGGAATTCACAGTCTTGACTTAGTTTTTCCACAATTTTAAATGAGTAATCACATGTTTTCAAAAGTTCCTATGGCTTCAATTACGTTTTAGGGCTCAACTTAGGGTTAGGGTTATGAAAACGATAAGTCTGAGGGTCGAGGCAAGTTTACGGCTGTGTTCAGCAGGTTAAATAAAGGTTAGGACATTGGTTCTTTTTTGATTTTGGACAATCCAAAAATTTTGTATATACTAGTATAGGTACCTATGACCATAACAAGATATGGAATATATACATATTTTTTCAGGGAAAACATTTTTTTTAAGGCCTCAAATATATTTTTTAGCATTTGTACTATGGAATTCACAGTCTTGACTTAGTTTTTCCACAATTTTAAATGAGTAATCACATGTTTTCAAAAGTTCCTATGGCTTCAATTACGTTTTAGGGCTCAACTTAGGGTTAGGGTTATGAAAACGATAAGTCTGAGGGTCGAGGCAAGTTTACGGCTGTGTTCAGCAGGTTAAAGAAAGGTTAGGACATTGGTTCTTTTTTGATTTTGGACAATCCAAAAATTTTGTATATACTAGTATAGGTACCTATGACCATAACAAGATATGGAATATATACATATTTTTTCAGGGAAAACATTTTTTTAAGGCCTCAAATATATTTTTTAGCATTTGTACTATGGAATTCACAGTCTTGACTTAGTTTTTCCACAATTTTAAATGAGTAATCACATGTTTTCAAAAGTTTCTATGGCTTCAATTACGTTTTAGGGCTCAACTTAGGGTTAGGGTTATGAAAACGATAAGTCTACGGGTCGAGGCAAGTTTACGGCTGTGTTCAGCAGGTTAAAGAAAGGTTAGGACATTGGTTCTTTTTTGATTTTGGACAATCCAAAAATTTTGTATATACTAGTATAGGTACCTATGACCATAACAGGATATGGAATATATACATTTTTTTTTAAGGCCTCAAATATATTTTTTAGCATTTGTACTATGGAATTCACAGTCTTGACTTAGTTTTTCCACAATTTTAAATGAGTAATCACATGTTTTCAAAGGTACCAATGGCTTCAATTAGGGTTTAGGGCTCAAACTAGGGTTCAGCTAGGGCTAGGGTTAGGGTTAGGGTTAGGAAAACGATAAGTCTGAGGGTTGAGGCAAGTTTACCGTTGTGTTCAGCAGCTTGAAGAAAGGTTAGGACATGGGTTTGTTAATGATTTTGAATGAATCAAAAAATTTCTGTAGTAGCATGTGTACCTATGACCATACAAAATGTGTAATAAATGCATATTTTTTAAGGAAAACATTTTTGTTTTTTAAATGACCTCAAACATATTATTTTGCATTTGTATGATTGTTTTCCATCAATTTTAATTTGGTTTTCTGATGTTTTCAAAGGTACCAATGGCTTCAATTAGGGTTTAGGGCTCAAACTAGGGTTCAGCTAGGGCTAGGGTTAGGGTTAGGGTTAGGAAAACGGTAAGTCTGAGGGTTGAGGCAAGTTTACGGTTGTGTTCAGCAGCTTGAAGAAAGGTTAGGACATGGGTTTGTTAATGATTTTGAATGAATCAAAAAAATTCTGTAGTAGCATGTGTACCTATGACCATACAAAATGTGTAATAAATGCATATTTTTTAAGGAAAATATTTTTGTTTTTTAAATGACCTGAAACATATTATTTTGCAATTGTATTATTGTATTCATGATATTTACGTTGTTTTCCATCAAGTTTAATTTGGTTTTCTGATGTTTTCAAAGGTACCAATGGCTTCAATTAGGGTTTAGGGCTCAAACTAGGGTTCAGCTAGGGCTAGGGTTAGGGTTAGGGTTAGGAAAACGGTAAGTCTGAGGGTTGAGGCAAGTTTACGGTTGTGTTCAGCAGCTTGAAGAAAGGTTAGGACATGGGTTTGTTAATGATTTTGAATGAATCAAAAAATTTCTGTAGTAGCATGTGTACCTATGACCATACAAAATGTGTAATAAATGCATATTTTTTAAGGAAAACATTTTTGTTTTTTAAATGACCTCAAACATATTATTTTGCATTTGTATTATTGTATTCATGATATTTACATTGTTTTCCATCAATTTTAATTTGGTTTTCTGATGTTTTCAAAGGTACCAATGGCTTCAATTAGGGTTTAGGGCTCAAACTAGGGTTCAGCAAGGGCTAGGGTTAGGGTTAGGGTTAGGAAAACGGTAAGTCTGAGGGTTGAGGCAAGTTTACGGTTGTGTTCAGCAGCTTGAAGAAAGGTTAGGACATGGGTTTGTTAATGATTTTTAATGAATCAAAAAATTTCTGTAGTAGCATGTGTACCTATGACCATACAAAATGTGTAATAAATGCATATTTTTTTTACGGATACCAGACCATGGGGCTCATCCATCCCCCGGAAAGGGTCTGAACAGGTACCACGATGAGTCACCCAGAGCCAGGCGATGACTTCCTTTCCCCAGTAGAGTGCGTGGCTGGGGACGGCGACGGAGGGAGTCAGATAAAGACAGACCGCAAAGACTGAAGCCAGGAGAGCAGTGCAGCGCATTACCTTCCTCAGTACACGCAGAACAGAGCGTTTTTTTTTTTTGCGTTTCGGTGCGTGATCTGAAAGCCTCCTCCAGCCCTGCTCAGGTCCCGTATGCGTAGCGGGCGGGATGACTCCCCCTCACTTTCGCCGTCGGCGGCTGCGGCCGCGGCGGCGTGCGAGCTCCCATCGGCATTTGCGTCGCGCGCGTGAGCGCCAAGGCCGTCAGCGAAGGGCGCGATGCAAATAAATATTGCAGGGGATGCAGTAATGACCCGGGATCACGGTGGGGAAAACAGGTGAGGAAATAAAAAAAACAAACAGCAACAACAACAAAAAAACCGAAAGGTCAAATTTACATTTCCTCTGAGTTTATTTATTTATGTATTTATTCATTCATTCTTCCATTTATTTAGCTTTGTCGATGATTTATAAACGTGTGCCTGAACACGAGTGCCCTGACTTAAGGTATAAACCCCGACCCAAAGTTCTACAGGTTGACAGTTGGATGCGAATGACTTTTAGGGGATCTTTCTTTTTTTTTTCTTTTCTTTTTCTCTTTTCTCTCTGTCTTCATCGCGGTCACACTGGGACCTCTAAAGTGAGGATAGAACTCCCCTAATCCTGCGGTGCCAGCGATGTTCCCAGGCCTGTGCTCCATCATCGCTCTTAATGACCTGAACCGGATCAATTATCACACCAAATTAATGCTGGTGACAATACGCTCCAGGGCCTGAGCTTTGCAAGATTAACGAATGGCCTCTTCCACCCCTGCTCTGCTCTGAACATCTACCAGCCTTTATAACACCTTATAGCACTCTTTACACACCAGTTTACACAATTCTCTCCCTCCTCTCCCTCCCTCATATATCTCTCTCTCCCTCCCTCCTCTCTCCCCTCGTCTACCTCTCTCTCTCTCTCCCTCCCTCCCTCCTCTCTCTGTCTTGCTCTCTCTCTCTCTCTCTCGTATTCTTTCTGTTTTTACGAAGCGCCTGTTTGTCCGGCCGCTATGGGAAGCCTTGGCAGTGTGCGGCTTTTTCGATCGCCTCTGCGCCTTCCCTCCAAAGGCGGTGGTGGCAAAAAGAAAAGAGGCGCGCCTCGAGCAGGTTGCAATTCAAACCGTGAAAGTTGTCTGTTACCCAGCATGCCGATGGAGAGCCTCTCAGAGTGACGATGCAAACCAGTTTACCCCCACCGAGAGCAGCAGAACCGCACGTTTTTCTCGTTTTTATTTTTATTTTTTTAAATCACAGAGCTCGCGCACAGGTTTAAGGCTCCGCGGTTGAAAGAGGGATGAGGAAAAGGAAGAAAATAAATAAATATCTCACCGCCGTGAATAATTAATGGCGGGGACGCTTCGCGTTTTTAATGAAAGTTATCTGAGCCGCTGCCCTTGCCGATCACCATAATGTCGTTTTGGTGGATTTACGCTTGGGCAGTCATCGGAAGTGGTGGGGCCACACGCGTCAGATGGCATTAAATCGCCGTAGCCTAGGAAGCCGCTGCCTACGATACGATGACTGAAGTTATTTATTTCCACTTCCCTGGGTGCTGCCCCCCCACCCGAGAACATTACTATCACCAAATGATTTATCCCCGTGCCACCTTTCCTCTTGATTCAAACTGAACTTACGTACAGTAACAACAGACAAGGCGATTTAGCACTGCAAGTTCTGTCTCCCACACGTGCAGACAAGCACACACGCATACACACTTGCACACACGTTCACACACGCGCACGCACACACACACAATATAATTTCTGAATTTGCATTACTACTACATGCTGCACAATAAATAATTTCACAGTCAGGTGTGATACTTCCCCCGCCCCAGACTCCAAAGAATGTATCAAACATATTGGTTGTAATGTAGCGCAGTGCAGTTGTAAGTAATGTAATTTAATTAATTTGCCAGTGAGTTGCTTCTGATGGATACAGGTGTAGGAGATATTCACTTTAGCTTCTTTATGAAGAAGCTAAAGTGACTGATCTCTCTTGTCGTAGCAGGGGTAGCAGAGTGGAGAGAAAATGGAATAAGTACGCGAGATTTTCAAAGTTTTGAGGGAATGCCGGAAATCGAACTTCAAATGCGGTTTTCAATTATGGCCCCTTCTTTCAAAAGCGGCCTGTTTGTAAGCATCCCTCACGCGCTACCCTTTGAAGTCAAGTGTGAATTAATGCATCGGCGGAGAGGAATATTTAAAACGAGAAAAAGAAAAGAAAAAGACAGGGCGTCAGAAACGAGGATGACCTGAAAACATTTTTTTCGGAACACCTCGGTAGCGCTAGCGTGCTACAGGGGTTTACGGGCTTGATTTAATCCCCGGTACAGTCTCACGAATAGCAACAGAAAGAGACCTGCCTTTGCCAGGCAGCAGCGCTCTCATTAAGCTTGTCTCGGGTAGTTTTGACAAGCCAGGGGTATAAAGGGAAGGGACTGTCACTTCTCTAAATTGGAAGTGACTTTGACAGAAACAGCATAAAGCCCTGGAGGTAACGTGTACTTTCCTAATTCAGATCGACATGTATTTACAGTAAAGTGTACGCACGTTCAGCATTGAAAGAAGAAGCGATCCTGAAAAGGTTATGTGCATGCGCTTGCTGTTTCTCCCTCTCCCTATGCCATTGTAACCAACCTCCATATCCTCTATCTATCTCGCTCTCTCTCTATCTCTCTCCCTATCACTAGCTGTCTCTCTCTCCTTTCCTCTTTTTGTCTCCATCTCTCTCACTCACTCCCTCCTCACTCTCTTTCTATTTATTTCCTCTCTCATTACATTACATTACAGGCATTTAGCAGACGCTCTTATCCAGAGCGACTTACACAACTATCTTACATAGCATTTTACATTGCATCCATTTATGCAGCTGGATATATACTGAAGCAATGCAGGTTAAGTACCTTGCTCAACGGTACAACGGCAGTGTCCTACCCGGGAATCGAACCTGCGACCTTTCGGTTACAAGTCTAGTTCCTTACCCACTGTGCTACACTCCGTCCTACACTCCTCTCTTCCTCCCTCCACTCTTTCTCTGTCCCTCCCTCCTCTCTCCTTTTCTCTTTCCCTCTCTCTTTCTCTCTTTTTCTGTTTCTCATGCTGTTTGCTCTCTCTTACTCTGCCTCTTTTTCTGATTATACATATTCTCTGTCACACACAAACACACACACACATGCACACACACGCACACACCCAAACACACACACACACTCTCATGCACACACACACACACGCACGCACACACCCAAACACATACACACACACAAACACACACACACACACACTCTCATGCACACACAAACACACACACACGCACACACACACACACGCACTTGCAGATCCAGATATGGCCGGGCAGTATCTTAGTATGGGAACGGCAGGCAGGTGAATAGATTTACAAAGTGACTAATGCCTGTGAGGAGCTGGAGCTCATCTGAAATCAGAGCTCTTTGTCTAAGTCAGGCACGATTTCCTGATTACTATCTCCTGAGCTCACCTTTCAAAGTGCCTCTGCTATTTGGGTGACATTTTGTTTTTGTGGTTGCTGTGTCTGTATACCGCACACATTAGCCATTCCTTTATTTCAGATCTCTGACTCTGAAGTGCGTGCGCTCAATCAATTAATTAAACGTTCCTTTTGCAGTCATTTCAAATTTAGCCAGTTTATTGGCCTGAGTAATAATACATTTTAAAAAGAGAAAAGGAAAAAAAAAATCCTCTTTAGAAAATAAATTCTTGGAACTAATCAGACCCTCTCACAGCCCTATCAAATATGTAAAAGCAATATTTGTGTGACTAATAAATGAAACAGAAATGTTTCACAAAGTTACTCTTATTTCCATCCAGCGCAGAATTATTCATTGGCTTATAATTGCACCCCAAGCTTCCGTGAAATTGCTAGTGCCATTGTGACACCCTCATTCAGTTTGACTAAGCAGCACTATGGGCGCAGATTATTCAAAGCAGCGCCCTCAGATTTGATTAGGGAGGGAGGCCTGGGGAGGCAGGAGGCCTTCACATCTGGCTCCCAGCATGCCTTGCTCCTGGGCACCTTATCTCAGCTGGGCCAAGAAACTCTTCCTCCGGCTCCTTCCTCTTCCTCTTTCCGCACCCATGTGTCCTCTGTTCAAGTGCGGCTGATGGATGGGTCTGTGAGGGTGATGAGGATAATGATGATGATGATGATGATGACGATGTTTATAATCATGCCAACTGATGTATGGAATTCTTTATGGTAATGAAGATGATGGTGATGATGATGAAGATGATGATGATGTCAAGAATTCATATTGATGTTGATGATAACTGACTAATGAAAGTAATTATGGTGATGATGATGATAATGATGGCGATAACTGATGTAGGGAATTCATATTGATGTTGAGGCTAACTGACTAACAAATTTCATTATGGTGATGATGGTGATGGTTATGATGATGATGGTGATGATGCAGATGATGATGATGATGATGATGATGATGACATTGATGATGAGCAGATGATAAATCGTATGACCAATAGTTTTATTTTGTTCTGTGCGTTCGCTCGACAATAGGCTCGAAGGCCTAAACATTCACCTGGAATTAACCTGGATCGAATTCCAATAAGAACCTCAGGTGTAAATGCACCCGTGTCTGCGACTGGGATTTCCCTTCCAAGGGTGCCAGGATATTCACAACATGAAGTGACACATTACAGGATTAACCCTTTAAGGCACTGATTCATCAGCAACAAATATGGCATTAGCAAGCAAAGCTGGCAAACTGTATAAATGCAATGACACATTCACTTAGCATTCATAAATGTCACTACTTCTCCCGTGTCATATTTTCTGAACCTCTTCAGCGATTAGAAGTTATCCAATGTGACAAATACAGCAATTTGCCCGTGTAAACAGTGTGATGTACAGAGTTGAGAGTATATCTAGCTGCAGGAAGACATGATCTGTGTTGATGGCTTCTGTATTGTCATTGGGAATTTGAAATTTAAGATAGCAATAACCAGCAGGAAATGCTCAATGTTAAAACCATGTTTAATGCTTAAGTAAAAAAAAAAAAAAAGATATATTAATACATTAGCATTTTTAGAAAATCTCCCACTCCGAATACCACATTAAAATCAGTGAGTGACTCATGAAGCCATGGTCACTGTTTTGTATAGCGTTCAAACACTGAATGCTTTTGTCCTTGCCACCACTGACCCTCGCCGGTGAAAACCCTCCATTTGATCTGAATCCAAACGAGAGAGAGAGAGAGAGAGAGAGAGGTTCCCGGGCAAGGTGATGCGCTCGGTCGCTGCCACGACGCGCTCGTCCGTTCCACGGCAGCGCTGCCCACTGGCAGAGCTCTCTCCTTTCGTGGGAGAGAGGAGGCAGTATCACCAGTAATCATGGCCCCCGGGGCCTCGGTACTGGAGAGAGGAGGATTACCGCAGCGCGATGTCAGAAGAGCTCACGGGAATTCGCTCAGAATTCCACCTTGGCGCGCGGGATAGAGGTGGCCGTAGCGAAACGGGTATTCCCGGGAGGGGAGGCGGAAGGGGAATCTCGGTCGGGAGACCAGGCGCTCACCGAGGAAACGCTGTCCCGAGGAGTCGAGCGCGATTCACGTTAAAGTCAGAGCCGGACGACCCGGCGATCAGCACCTCCGGCTGCAATTCCGTCGTTTTAAGCGAAAAGGTGGTCCGGTGTGTGTGTGTGGGGTAATCTGTTTGAAATGTTAACTTCTAAAATAGGAAAATAGGAAAAGGCAATCCATCCTCTTTGACACTTTGAGTAAAAGGATGCATTGAATGAATGGACCCCCAGGGTTCTGACTGAAGTTGTGAAGATTAGACGAGTAGACGTACATTTTAATGGTGATCCTGAAAGACCTGAAACCAGTTAAATTTTATGTCTCCAAAATCCACACATGCATTATGACATAAGGTGTGGATTTTGGTGACTTAATTATTATTCTTCTTCTTCTTCTTCTTCTTATTGTTATTACCAGTCGCTCATCTCTGAAAAAAGCAAAGCTCAGAGTTATTTTGAGGGTGTGATATTTTGCGGGGGGGGGAGAGGAGAGGCCCGGGGGGGGGACTCAAGACTATCTCCACAGCTGTAGCTTCTTATGAAAAGCAGATCAGGGCTTTAGGTCTGGAACACACGGGTTCTGGGACTTAAACCTCTCTGGGGTTTCCGGCAGAATGACTTTAGGGGCGACGGTGAAACAGTCGAAATCAAGTCTGCTCACAGAGCGCATGTATAAGAGACGGGCGCTCTTGGCTTCCGACGCAATCTCAGCGAAGCACCGAGTACGTTAAAAACGCCATCTTGTTTTTACTCATGCGGTGTCTTGTATTACACTGTAACGCAGCCAGGTGTGTCAGGGGCTGGAGGTGCAATGTGCAGGTGCCGTTCCCTCGCCTTCTCCTTAATGTTCGATAAATAAGCAAAGGCTGTATTTCCGGGTGCACTCGCATGTGGATCCTGCATTTAAAGAAAAAAAGAGAAAAGAATGCAAATTTAATATTTATTTAAACATTAGAAATACTGTGATATGGAAGGCTTTCAAAATGATTTGAAGTCTGTCATTCAGTTACAGTGAAGGCTATTCCCCACACCTGTCACCATACCTGGCGCTGATAGCTGATGGATTCACATGAAGCTGGACAGTCCTGACAGTCCCCCCTCCCCCCCCCCAACCCCCCCCACCCCCGCATCACAGAGCCTAAATGCCTGCAGGCATATTTACATTCTGCCATTTCTGAGGAAAGCCACTGCTTTATAACATTTTCTTTCCCCTTTTCTCCTAATCAGATCTCATTAGCAGGTGGATGGACCGTCTGTCAGCTTTGGGACATATCAGTCATTGATGACCTGTCTGTCATTCTGCTGAAGTGCATTTATGTGCATATACGAGCATCATATTACAGCACATTCAATAGCATCGGTACCCTACGATATGCAGTGCAGTTTAAATTATTATTATTATTATTATTATTATTATTATTATTATTATTATTCTTATTATTATTATTTTTGTTGTTGTTGTAGCCATGGTTGCAGCTTTTATTGTAAGAACCATAGCAGCTTTCAATATGACATACATTCATCCTAAACTCGTAGGCTATTGTGTCTTCAGGTGAGCTGTGGAACTTATTTGCTACTGTGGAGAAGTGAGCCTTTTTTCTCCAACGGATGGGGAGACACACGCTGTCCAGGCTGGCGGAGATGGAGCCCCTCCCGTGAATAAATGTTCACGAAGCTTCGTTAACGTGTCAAACCTCCTCCTTCCCAACTATGCGCTAATCCGGTAGCATTGCCTATTTACTCCGAATTCTGACCAGTTGCAATGCAAGGGGCGGGGGATCTAAGCCTTTACATCTTCTAACAAAATCATTGCCATTGCCAGCTAATAGCCAGCAAAATGTCCCCATGAATTGCCACTGTTATAACCCTGACAAACCATCCCAGCGACATCGTGCTAACATTTTGTTTTTGTGCTAACTGGGTTCACTGCTGCCTGAAAGGACGACGGCCTTCCAGATAATAGCGGTAACCCTCAGATGACGGGTCCGCACAATGCCTGACGGCGAACTAAAATAGCCGCCGTCAATCGGCTGGAGAAGGCGCAACCTTTTTGGCACGCGGGCTTCCCGTCATCGCCGCGGCAACAGGAGCGCCGACTGATCCAGGGACGCCGCTCACCTCGGCCCGGGGGAGGCACACCGCCATCTTCCGGACCCCCACCAAGAGACAGCGAGTCCCATTCAACTAGCGACATGTCAGTGAAGGACCCCTGAAGACAGCCAAACAGTTTTTTTTTTTTTTAAATTGAGTGCTGAGTCCCGTAAGGGGTGGGGGGGGTACCTGGCATGTTTATCGAGGCCCGGTGTGGACATGGAGCCCCGTCGCCTATTCCTGTGTGAGACTGACAGGGGGATACAATCAGACCTGATAAAAGCACAGACACGCACCGCTCTGTGCCCCTACCCCTCAAACGACGACCAGCCGACATCCGCCTTTTCAATACTGTATGAGATCACTGTCACTGAGTATACACACACACGGACACACACGTCTGAGACAGAGAGAACACACACACGCACACGTCTGAGACAGAGAGAACACACACACACACGCGCACACAAACCCACACACACACACACACTCACACATGCATGCACACGGATACACACAAACACACATACATGCTCGCAAACACACAAATACACATACACGCACACGCACACACACACACACACACACACAGCTTTAACTCTGAGCCTGTGGTCACGGTGGATTCCTGCAGAGCTTTGGCACACTGGCTTTTCACTTTTTTAAGAAGTGCAGTGCTTTGGGGACAACTATCAAAACAAATTCAAATTATACCCCGCTGTCTTACCAAGATTCCCTCGGCAGAACCGCCGGACCCCATGTCTGCACTTATGGCTCTCCTGACATTTCTCACGGCGAAAAGAAGCAGGATTCTGAAGGCTCCACCTGTCACATCTATCCGAACAGCATCTTTAAAAAATAAAGCCCTGCTGCAGCTCAGGGTTATTGATTACTCACACTGGCCTGGAATGAACACACCTGCCTCACTCTTTTGAGTGGGTCAGGCGGGGTGAGAAAGACTATTTAAACTTAATACAGAGTATTATTATGATGTTTCATTGAAAGGATGCGACAGTAGTATTTTCCATTTTTTCCAGATTTATTTCTGTAAGCAATGGGGTCTAATCAGCAGAATGGGATTTGCGTAAATCGCAATCTAGCATCCCCCAAATCTCCACAATTTATGAGAATGAAGTTGGGCAGGTTTGTGGTTGGTTGCAGATGTCCTCTGGTTTATTTGGACCCTATTGAAGACCCTATGAAAACACAGGCCTTGTTACAGTACTCTGAGGCCACCCCCTCCCCCCCCACCCACAATGCCACGGTGCACAGTTTGTTTCCATTACACGATGATCACAAGTGCACTGAGCTGGTAGTGGGGTACACGTTTAGAGCAGGGCCACTTAACCCTGATCCTGGGGGGTTGCAGTGTATGTACATTTTTAGTGTTACTCAGAGCTTAATTGACCAATTAAAGCGGTTGATTACACAGTTACTTCACCTAATTTATGGGATGTGAACTGAGTGGTGATTACAGGGTGAAAATGAGAACCAGTACACCCTCTGGTCCTCTGGGACCAGGGCAATTGAAATCGCACAGCCACAAGTCATGTTCACAAATGCTGTATTTACGGACACCGTAAAACATGCCTGTGAGGTACAGATTATTTATCCATACATTTATCAGATTTTTATTTTGAGATACATGTACACAAACCATCAATTACCCAGCCATCTGCGTGACCACATGCATAATGCTGACGAAGAACATTTGTCGTTCAGTGTAGTTCAATACAGTTCAAACGATCAACTCAGCACTTCCAAGCGTAAAGGAAGCTGACCAATAACTAACTGTACAAAGGCTCATCCGTTTTATGTACTTGTCACTTTATTGATTGGTGTTGCTCACACACACATACACACACACACACACACACACTGTAATTGTATATTGAAATGTAAATATGCACTGTAATCAAGAAGAAAGTGATTAGCAAATTAATGCAGCAAATATAATTAATTTTTTGCAGAGTATATATACAGAGTATAATTATTTTTGAGCATATAACTCTATTGCTTCTGTCATCATATTTACCAAGGGTGTGGATGATTTTAAAGGGCACTGTATGATCACATTGGATAATATTATCTTTTGTCCCCAAAATAATATGTTCTGTTGGTTATATGCATACATATTTACATATATACTGTATATATCCTGATGTGAACAATGTTTTAATTTGTGTGCTAGTAGTTTTTCTTTTTTCTTTTCCTTGGCCCATAATGTACAAAGAATATAATCAACAGAGAGAGAGAGAGAAACCTGAAGACAACTTAATCTTTGATTTATGTCAGTGCACACCAGTGGAAAAGGATATGCCTGTGCTGTATTGATAGCCCCCTGAAACAGCATGATACTCCAAATGAAATCAATTTCATTATGAGAGCAACATAGGCAATGACAGGAAGTCTCTGCCTTTCTTGGAGGGGGTGGGGTGAGGCAGGGGCAGACAAGGTGTGGCCAATGTAAGTCATCTTGGGGGGGGGGGGGGTGGTGCCTCTCTAATTGGCACCAGAGATTAATGAAGGGAGAGATCAGTAGCAGTGGGATGTCAACCACCATAATAAAAGAAAGGAAGAAGAAGATGAAGAAGAAGAAGGCCACGTGTGGACCATCTGAGCATGCCCAGGTCCAGTTCCATTCCGGTGGCACTAGGCTCTATAAATTGGGTTTGTTATTGATTTTGGACACATGCTCCTTGGGACCAGTCTTTATAATTTAAACGAGGAAAAAAATATCATCAGTTTTAAGATGTGATAACAAATGCAGACCTACATTATTAGATGTAAACACATTATTATTATTATTATTATTATTATTTTCCTTTACCAACACAAAGATTAAACCATTTCAAAATACATTTTATGGGGAGCATGAAAACAGTGCAAGATGAAGTGTTGAATGTGTCTTTCATGTCTGCTGAAAGGCAAAAATAAAACAATAACATTGTCATGACGGCGTCATTATTTTTCTATCGGGTTCGAGTATAGATTCTCTGGCAGTTTTATTTAAATGGTAATCTTAAATGCCTCTACCTTTTTCAAAATGATTTTACTTCTACAATTATGTTTATTTATTTATTTTTACTCAGGAAATCGCCACAGTTAATTATAAACAACAGGCTTGGAACAACCCAATCTATCAGCCTCCGTAAAATGTGTTTCTAAAGCGTTTCATTCGCAATGCCGGCGTGTATTTATCTTCTGCTAAAGGAGGATTATTGATGGCGCTCATTGCGCTCCATTTTTTTCTGTTTTTTTTTTTTTCGAATTACAAACCTGTTTTGAAAATGGTTCCATCATACGTGGCGCTCTTCACCCCCAGCAGCCAGCGCGGCGGCACAATGGCGGCCGACAGGCCATTCATCAGACGGTTAATTATGACAACTTATCACGCTCCGAAAAAGCCAGGGAAAAAAAAAGCTGCGAAAGTAATCGTACTTCATTACACACTTATTTGTGCTGATAGATTGAACTCATTTACCTGCCGCGTTCTCTGGCAGGACTGACGTTGCTAACATTAGGGAGGGTTATTTTATTTATTTATTTATTTTTTAAAAGCGATGCTACGGAGGACACATCGACATAAAAAGTAAACCCCCGCGATCAAGAGGAGCAACTGACATGTTTAATTGTGTGTATTTTATATGGTAGAAGATGAAGAAGAAGAAGAAGAAGAAGAAAAAAGTCAAACAAGTGTATGACATGTTAAGAAATGGGCCTTTGTTCAGAAATGTAATCGAGTGCACCTGATTTGAGGGATGGGGCTGATTTATCTGAAAGCCCATTGGACTGTAACCGACTTTTGGGCTGGTCGGACAGCTGGTAAGGCTGTCTGGCCTCCTCCGCCCTGAAGAGGTTTTTTTTCTGGAGAAGAACGGGGATGATTTATTCAGTTGTCTTAATGAAACATGAGGGGAAAAGCCTTCGTTATTGTGGATTTTTCCCCTCGTTGTGTCCCCGTCTCCTGTCTCTCAGAGTCTACGAGGCCTGCCCTGTGTCCGACTCTGGCTAACCGTAGCCGGGCGTAAAACAGTTGGCCCGGTGGCGTAAAATCCACCACTGCTGTGTTTCTCTCACACAGAGCATTCTCTTTAGTGAGCCCAATGTTGGATTTATGCCCGAGGCCAGTTGGTAGGTCTGTAAGCAGTTAGTTTGACATTGACATTTTTGCTAATTGCACAAACCGCTCTTCTTATATTTCTGTATGCATAATGACAGGAAAGGTCATATAAGACAATGGATTTAGAAGTGAGTGGGGCTTAGCAAAAAACTCTTATTCAATACCAGTGGATTAAAGGTAAATTGATGAAACTCAGACAATTCAGAAAATCATTTAATATAGTTTAAATGAACCAATTTTCTTTCATTTCTTCTAGATGGACATAGAGACATTCTTACGAATTAAGAAGGAAGCATCACGGTTTTTAAATTGTGTTTAAATGTAAGTGAAATTATTTGGACAATGATTTGGAGAAAGACGATTGAACAGTGTTTCTGTGCTATTTGGAGTCAGTTTGAGAGGGAGAATGATCTCTCTCTCTCTCTCCCCCTCTCTCTCTCTCTCTGTATGTGTATGCGCGTGCATTTCATTGCTGGTATCTCCAGTTGAGAGTCATAGATCAGTGGGGGCTGCACAATAATTTATATGCAAATCGGATGGCATCTATTAGCCTTTCAAAAATCAGTTTAGATTATTGGAAATCCAGAATAATACTGCCACCTAACCTTAGTGCTCTGTTCTCAAAAAATGAAGCGCATTGCAATAAAATCCATTCCTAATAATCCCAGCATGCACTGGGCAAGCGGCTGGAATGCAACCCGGGGAGCCAATCCATCTCAGGGCACGCAAGCCCCCCCCCTCCAGCCCTGCCCTCCCCTCACATGGACCCGGGAAGAACAAGCAAAGCCCAAACAGAAAGGCCCAGGATGTGAGGCTGGCAGTGCTGCACCACCAAGCCACCCCTGAAATAAAATTTGTTTGAATATTTATTTATTTATATATTCTGTATTTGGGGCGAGGGTTAGGCCCACAAGGGAAATCGGATGATATTCCTCCACAGTGAGGGAAGAGACCTCTAGCTCTAAGGCCTTATTTACTGACAGCAGGACGAACTGCGAAACCTCAGCTGTGCTGAACGTCTTCATTTAGGGACAGCCCGTTGTATGCGTTTTGAGCATTTGATGTGTTTTTTCCCCCTTGCGTCTAGGGAACCAGCATGGGGTGAGATTGAATTTCCTTTCTTTGAAACCCATTTTCCTTCACCTCCCTGTGTTATTACACACGTAGCTTCGCCATACTGAAATGCATGCCTGTCATATGTTTGCTCTTGCCAAAAGAGATTTGGGACCCTGCTCAATGCATCCAGAATGGAGTTTCTGGATTATTATTGTGAGCTGTAAGTAAAAAAATAAATAAATAAAAAATTGAAAAAAAGAATAATATTGTGTATGTATACAGCTGTGCAAAATAAAGTTCCTGTAACATATGACAGGCTTTAACTGTTGCTCAGGTGTTTCCATCTGTTAACTGACTTTCTCACTGCTGACAATGGGGGAATCAACACAAAATCAGCAGTTTCTGTAAAATGGCAAGACGTACAGTATGTGCTCGTGCTTGTAAATATCAGGAATTAAAAGCTGACTGCGTCTACTTTTGTCTCACATTCTTCATAAAATTAAGTATATTTTGCTAATTTTGCCTTTAGTATATAGCAAAATTAACAACTTGATCTCTACCATACATTTGGAGGGCACTGTACATACTGTGTGTGTGTGTGTGTGCGTATAACATCATACCATGTAAATACATGAAAAAACATATACACATGTTTAAATAAAAATAAATAAAGATAAATCAATAAATAAACATTTTTACTCCAATTTAAGAATAGAATCGCACTGAAGTCTCAGATTCACTGTTTGAATGTCATATCATATATAATAACTGTCTTCAGTTTCTCAACTGTTGACACTGAAAGTGGAAACAGGGTTTGGCCCTCCTCTTACCTCACACGGTTTCTTCATTCCGGTATCTCAGCATGCACCATTAGATCTGAATCTGCTATCCTCATTATCCTCAACTCAAGACTTCACACGATAGGAGGCTGAGCCTTCTCCAACTCTCTGCCCCACGCCTCCGGAACTTTCTCTCCCCCTCCCTGTCAGAAACACTCCTTACTTCAGCACTTTTAAAACTTTTTTTTCCCCCCTTAGTTTCATTCTTATCCGCCTCTTTTTTTTAACTAGCTGTGAATCGATAATTCAACTCACATTTATCGGTCTTGTTGATAATGTGCGTTGTTGTTGTCGATGTTTTATATCTTGTTATATTATATAACTGGAGCTTGTAGGTTGGAAAAAAAAAAAATCTCCATACGATGGAATATAATCACCCGTTTTTTTTTTAAGAGACAGAGCCAATGTTTGTAGCAGTGAGTTTTAACACACATACAGCTGCAGGAGCATAGGTATATTGAATCATGTGAATAAGGTCCCCTCTTGCACACTAGGAGACCTATTACTTGAATGGCAACAATCCTTGCCCTGAATAGCAATCCAATTAAGGTAAGGCAATCATAAACTGTAAAAAGTGTCACACTAACTGTCCTAACTGTCAGTGTGTGGAGCATCTTACCAGGCAGTGTAGTGGAAGGCAGATGACCTCAGGGTGTTCAAGGCCAGACCTGATGCAGTGCTAGATGCTCTCAAGTCTGTAGGTGAATGGTGAGTACAGAAGGGCTGAATGGCCTGCTCTTGTCATTATGCATTCTGATGGTGTTTTGTTCTTATCTTTTCACGCCTCTTATCTCCATGTTTTGTTTGGTTATGTAAGCCTACTCTACTTTAGATTAATTCCATTGAATATCAATCCTTTGCAGGCTTGATAAATCACCGGGCAGCGTTCGAAACCATGTACTTGTGTTCTTCCTCGAGCGTATTGCAGGAGTGGAAGTTAAACGGTCATGTGATCGAACGCGTTCGAAGCTCAAAGAACGCAACAAGGCAAGAATGCGAGACTTCACCGCAAGTTCTCTGCGTGCTCTTGGGAGAACTAAAAAACAAAGAGTGCTTCAAAGCAGACTTTTCCATACTTTCCCTTCCCAGAAGCCATTGTGTTATCAGCTCCGTATTTGAGGGCAAATAAGATTTTTTTTTTTAACTCAGGAGAATTGTGTATACAAGTGCAAATATATGTTATTTATGGATTTTTTGTAATGTCAATGTGTTTCTTGTTAAGGTTAGAGGTCAGTTGCGCTGACCTCAAAGTACAACAACTTTGTTTCAACTTTAACAGATCCAAAGCATTCTTACACTCAATAAGTATAGTGTTGGAAGTGTACCTGGAGGTGTGTTCTTATAACAACACAAGAACGCAGAACACAAGCACACAGTTTTGAACACAGCCAGAGTCTTTGTTCCTTCTGCACTCACATTATTGTCTTTGGTTCATACAAAATGTGGTTCATAAACGCCTCCCACATGTGCTTACTTTTTTCGTTTTCAGTTTGGGCAGGCAGGGGCAGCCTCTCCCACAGGGATCAAAATTGGCTCTCCCACTGAAAGGGAAAAAGGTGAAACGGACAAAAAAAATAAACAAACAGCACTGTGGTGAGGCTGGAGTTGGCAGGTGTTTGCCAGCTTGCTTGCCGATGCACTTATGTGCGGTTTTCGATTGTTGATAATCCACCCAGAAGTGCTTGTTTTTGGAGTCCAGCTTGAGGTGTTCTGTATAACTATGACACTGTGTGATGAACTAAGTTTTGGCCTTCACCCAGTCTGCACTATTTGTTCAATGAACTGTTTTTTTCTTGTGATTCCACTGTAACTGAGTACAAAGCCACCTGATTCCATATTCTTGTGCATGCTTGAGTCTTCTGTGAAGAACTTGAACTTGAAGTAATTTACATAGATGTAAATTTCAGTAAAGCTCATGTAATGTTCAACAAAATATGTACAATCATTGAAAGAGGTCTTCTGAAAACTGGTAAAAATAATCATTAAAAATCAAAAATTCTCACTGATGTGCAGATCATGTAAAAGGTGCTTAAAGGGTTACACTCTTTCAAACAGTTATTCAACCCCAGGATCCGGTTTGACGAGCTAATCTAATTCACCGCTCATCTCTCCGTCGTACTGAGCTTCTCTCAGGCGAGATTACGGCGAGCCCTCCCTGCCATCAACCTGTCGCAGGCCACGAATCGTCGGGGGCGTGTGAAACGACACCTGCGCGAGACCCCCCGTGGTGTACCCTCCTCCGCTCCTCTGTTTAATTACCCGGGCTGTGCTGCTGCTGCTGCTGCTGCTGCTGCAACAGCTGACCGCAATCGGTAATAGCAAAAAAAAGAAAAAAAAACCATGGCGAAAAAAAAGCCAGGACCAAAAAGCCGGACATTTTTTCGAGTTCGGTCGCTTTTTGCGGTTCCGCTCTCGGTCGCGCGTCGCAGGGCTACGGCCGTGAAGCCCGCATAACGTCGGCCTTCTCGTGACGTCACACGCGTCAGCGCGAGCCGCATCAGCGTGTGTCGCAGTCCGCCACCCTGAGCGTCCACGTCACTGCAAGTCTTTCAAAGCGCCATTTTTCAAAAGCACAACCGTTTCCAAAGCGATTGTGGCCTGCATCGGCATCTACCAAAGGCTGTTATTAGCTGCCGTGGCTGATTATGACAGGTGTTGTGCCACATTTATGACAGTGTAATGTCAGCTTTAAATAGTGTCACATTACAGTTAAGTGTCACGTTTTTTTCTTCCATAATTTCAGTTTCTTACATATTTATAATAATATGCCAGCTGCAAAATAAACTACACAAAAATACACAAATATGGTACTGTATATATATATATATAGTGTGTTTATTATTTTATAAAAGTTTTAACCCAGAGTTAAAGGCAAAGCATTGCAGAATTTAAATGGAATCTGATCTGCTGTCTGATGTCACAATATTATTATTATTATTTATTTATTTATTTTATTTTTTACCAGACGTGTCAATAGTGCATGTGTAATAGCTTTGCATCATTGTACATTTATATTTAGTGTGTACATTTATTCAATTTGGCCGATTGTTAAACTGTAATTTCCACTTTTACTGTCGAAAACAATTATACGAGCTCCGCGAACGCTGCTTGCTGAGTGATCTCGAAACAGACACAATAATGTGAAATTATAATTGCAGATGTAAAAACATGATATTACTGAAGCCCTCATAATGTTCAAAAGCTCCTTTTCAAGCCTGCAATTTAACTCTTTTCTATGTAAATTAGAAACAACTCAAATGCCATGTTATGCATTTATTTCTGCCACAGTTCAGATGAAGTTATTGTGCTCAAGCCTCTGAGAAGCACGTAGCACACATTAGCATGTTCTAACATCTCGGTAAATAATGTACAACGAACACATCCTTTATGATGGCACTGCATGCACCGTGCAAGCGTTTGGTCCCATTGTTTTAAAAAACAGGGCCTTCCTTACCTTGGGCTAGATATCTAAAGCTCAAATCCTGTAGGGCCTCTCTGTGTCTGCTGGTTTTTGATGTATGCCTGCACTTAAGTGCACTTAATTTAAGTCGTCGATTAACAAAAGAGGCTGCACACCTTGTCGCCAAGGTCTAAATTAGCCGCCGATTGAAAAGGAAAGTCCACAAACCAGCCTGTGGCCCTCCAGGACAAGAGTTTGAGACTCCTGCCTTTAGATCAATCCTCTGATCACTAATCCTGTACAAATGCCCATCGATGGTTTAGTCTCATGCTGTGGTGATTATTTATATGCTTAAATAATTACATTGTGTTGTGTTTAGGTATAGATGCTTCTAGATACTATTTATATATTTATTTTCCTATAAATGCCATCTATCCCTGGATGAATCATTTTTGTATGTTTCTGGCTCCTATAATAATTAAATTTTGGGAAACGGGCTGACAAGGAAAATTAATTTAATTTTTCAAAGGTTCCACGATACTAAGATCATTATGTGGCGGATTTCAAACCCCATACTGAATTTCCTCCCTCAATCGGGATGGTAAATTTAATTAACAGTTGCAGCTGACATGGCCCCAGAGAAGGGGTTTCATTCAAAGCTATCTAGTCTGTTCTAAATGTCCCTGACTGAAACCGGATCAAACCAGTTAGCTAATAGATGCTTCTGTTACTGTGACATAAGAGGAACAATTGGCTGATCCAAATGAGGGAGAAAAGGGTATCAAAATGTTCTTTTTTTTCTTTTTAATGTTTAAATATTTTCCACAGGAATATATCTCAGCTGTTTCTAAAATGACTGTTTTAAAGCAATCGATGACTCAACATTAAGTCCTCAGTGACTAATGAGAAATTTTGTTATTTATTTATATACTTAGTTTTGTTTTCCACTAGTTCTGCAGTTCACTTTTTTACTAAATCTATATGCCGTCCACTTTTCTTCTCATTATGAGAGGACACATTCAGCCGTCTTATTCGTTAAAAGAAAGAAATGCGAAGGAATGAACAATGCAGGGTTTTTTACAGCGAGAGTGAGGAAATATGCCAATATGAATCGGGCTGGTAGACTGCCTTTCCAATTTCCCCCGGAGATGAAAGGACAATCGGCCCACCTGCTCACAAACGAGTCGCTTAACAGGGGAGCGCATCGATCCGCCACCACCAACACATCCGACTTCAGCCATTCGCTGCCAAGGGCGGAGGACCTGGCGAGCGCGTTTGCAGAGGGCATTTTTCTGCTTTCGGTTTCAAAAAGCAAAGCAGGCCAGCTCTGAGCCGACACAGGAACCGTCAGGCCAAACCGCTGTCAGAGTACAGCACGAACAGAATAACTCAGTAGAGGAGCAACACTTTGCAGTAAAAGATTTTGATGAATTTTTTGGTGCATTATATAAATACTTTGTAGCTGAAGAAGACAAACATACAGTACACAGTAGAATGTCCAGTAGTTCATTTGACTTAAATATAGTTCATATGAGACCAATAGGGACCACATGTACACTGTATGAGTGTTAATTTAACACTGAACATGGTGTTTGATGGGTTTGGGGTCAGGGTCCTGTGCAGGCCAGTCAAGTTCTTCCACACCAAGCTTGGCAAGCCACTGAGCTCTTCAGTACAAGCCATTCAACTGCCAATGTTAGTCTAAGGGGAGTGCATGGCTGTATGCTTGATTTTATGCACCTGGTAGCAATGGGTGTGGCTGTTATTTATGTTTAGTTTTTTTTAAGTTTTTTTTTTTTTCTGTGTCGCAGGGCTATAAAATGCTTCTACTATGACTGTTTGGTAGTCATCAGGTATGTATAGCAGGGCATGCATTGTGTCCCAATGTGTCAATGATTAGGTATTTATTGGCTCTGCAGACTGCTAATGGCAAAGAGTCAATCGGAGAAAGGCATTTGATTGAGAGTGATGGAATGATATATTCATAGAGCACTTAGAATGGAGTATCAAAGCACACGGCCCAGGACTTTAATTAGAGTGCATTCGTGTTTTGGCTGCAAACACACTTCATTATTACGGTGAGATATTGCGATTCCATGTTCGGCAGACGCAAGCAATTCCCATACATTCCAGTAACTGATATACCTGTGATAATTATTCATTAAAGGGACCTGCGCTGTGAGCTGCGTTGTTCCATTTTGCTCAGACATGATTTAATTTTAGAATAATATACACATATCATACCCGTTGATTGCACAAAGCTGAAAGCAGGGTATTTCAAAATAGCATGTTCTTCCCTTTATATTAATGGCCAAACATCATACAGCATTGTAGTAAAAAAAAGAAAAAAAGGAAAAGGATTAATTTGTTCAAATAAGAATGACATAATTACAAATTCTTCTTCTTATTATTATTATTATTACTCATATTGGGTGGAAGCGAGAAACTGTGGAAATTGATATATTCATCTCTGAGTGTTTCAGAGCAGGTCCTTTTCAGGAGAAACTATCTCTCTGAAGCACACCTTTATTTATGCTACCGGGCCTGTGCTGTTCCTTTTGCTGGAGTTCTGCTGCAATCAATCAAGGACGACGTAATACAGCTTCCTTAGAGGAGGGGGGGGGGGGTGCGTGGGGCGGGAAAATCTGCCTTTTATTCTCCAGGCTCCATTTGTGACACATATATCAGAGGCCGGTAAAAGGATATGGAGCATTATTCCTCCGGTTCTCGACGCACCAGTCGGTAAATTATGCATTCTCTAATTCCACAGTTTTACTTACCCTTCTGACACGATGAATGAGTCCAAAGACTATTCAAAGAGCAGGTCTGTCTTCACATAAAAAAAGAGGCATGTTTAATGTGAGTGGAGGTGTGGGTGTGTGCGTGTGCGTGTGTGTGCATGTGTGTGGGGGGTATGTGTGTGTGTGCGTGTGTGTGTGAGTGTGTCTGTGTGTGTGTGTGCGTGTGTGTGTGATTGTAAAGGAGGGAGAGGGAGAGAGAGAGAGAGAGAGAGAGAGAGAAGAGAGAGAGACAGAGAGAGAGAGCGGAGAAAGATTGTAATGGTTTAATTCAGCAGTAATATGCCCCTCCACTCTCACTCAGCTGTGTTTAATGGTTTCCGCCCCTTGTCTCAGGTGTGGTGTTACAATGGTCTCTGCAGCTCTTTCACTTTTATTTGTGTGCCAGAGAAGGGTTATCCTTCATAAAAGCTGCATTACTCATTCATAAGCATGACATAGCACATTCATTAGCACTGCATGGGCATTCATGTGATGAATTATCTCATAACTGTGAATGTAAATTGGCATGGGTCACACTACGGGACAGGCACATGCAGAGGCACACTCTCAGAAATAAAGGTACACAAGGGTACAAATTCTGTACAAGTACAAAACTGTACCTCTAAAGGTCCTAGTGACAAGCGATCGCACCTTTCTAGGTACTGAATGGTACCTTTTTTTCTGGTTAAGGTACAGTTCTGTGCCTTCAAGGGGTACTGCCACAGTGACAAGCGATTGTACCTGCCTAGGTACTGAATGGTACCTTTTTCTGAGTGTAGGCCAAACTGTGGCTTAAAGCCCTGCCCTTTGCCCTTGTCAATCCTAAAGTCCCCTTTTTAAAGGAATTTTAAAATGCATATGTAATAATGCAAAAAAAACATGGCATTCATTGTGTAATAAAAAAGGGTGGGATTACAATAACCCACCCAAACACCCTGATCAGAAAAGGCCCTGGTCACTCCATCTAGGTGACTTGTTATATCTCTAATAACTGACGTCATCGATTTGTTCCTAAAAGGAGACGAACCTGGAAAAAAAAAAAGTAGTACATGTTTAAGGTTGATTTACCCAGCTAGCAGGACCACGTCATGCCAATGTTTACTGCACATTCTCAAATTGCACACCCTTTGTGAGTACGTATAGGCTGAGCACTACTCCAAAAAATAAATATTTGGAACCACCCATTTTCATTTATGGACACGACACAGAGTTATTGTTATTCATTTTTCAGTGTTAACTGAACTATTCAAGGTTTTCTGTGAGATGAAGAGGAATCAGGACTTTATATTTGCATTTAGGCTTTTAGCATACTCTTACGCAGGCAGTTTACTATTTTTAGATGAAAATTAACATACACATCAGGCTATTTACTGAAGCATTTGGGGCTAAGTACCTTGCTCAAGGGTACAACAGCAGCACCCCACCTGGGGATAGAGTATGCAGTTTCTGAACTATAAAGCAGCACACTACACCCTTAATTTTTCACTGTGTGTGTGTGTGTGTGTTATGCATATACTATGTAGCAGATATTGCAGGCCACTGAAATGGCACACAGTTCCTGAGTTATAAAGTGATACACCACGCCTGTAATTTGTCACTGTGTGTGTGTGTGTGTATTATGCAAATACTATGTACCCAATAGTGCAGGCCACTGAAATGGCAAGCAGTTTCCGTAATGCTGTTAATGATGTACATGCTGACTTTTAAACAGACCTAAGGCAGATCTTGTCTTGATCGTTACTTTGCTTTTCAGGCCAAGTGGTCCTGTCTTACTGATTGATAGCACAAGGAGATTCTTTTGATTTTTATTTTATTTATTTATTTATTTTAATCTCCTCATGCAGTTTGTTTCAACACAGTCTTAATGCAGTGAAGACAGAAACATTAACCAGCGCTAAATTAAAACTATCCATAACACTAATTAAAAGCAAAGAGTTGCTGATCAAATGGGCCAAAAATAAGCATTTTTCTTGCCTGTGGTGTCAGGGATTGAAGGCCTTTATTCATCAGTGGCTTTAGAATGGAAGTACTCTTTCTTGTGATTAAAAAAAAATAATAATTTTTTTATTGAAGATCAGCCATCAAAACAAACATCCCTTGCAAAAATCCCTCAGACATGGGAGTCGTATTGTCTCAAATAGTAATAAATCAATGTAACTCATCCACAAATAAATGTAGCGGATCCACAAATAAATACAATGGATCCGCAAATAAATGCAACCGATCCACAAATACATTTAGTCAACCCACAAATAAATGTAGCTGGTTCACATTTGTGCATCGCCTGTCGTTTGCATTTATTTGTTGATTTGTGAGACAGTCTGAGTGGCTCGATTTATGAAAAAAATTACAAATAGTTTTCACCGAATCCTGTCAATCAGATTTTAAGCCAATGATCCATTCGCTAACGGCCACATTACTCCGACCATTCACAGCACGTATACAGTTCAGGACTGTGTTGTGGAGCAACAAGACAACCACTCAGCTGGGAATATTGCTGTAATGGCCATCGCTTGGATCAACGAAAGAAGCCTTCGAACCTTGAACCGAAGTGAAACCTCATCACCTTATATTTGTACTATCCCTTTAGATTTGGAGAAGGACTGTGAAAAACACTGTAGCTTATGGTCAAAATTCCTGCCCGTAAAGACTTGCAGCACATCTTCTTATACTTAACTAGTTAGCTTGCTAACTCTGTAGCACTGTAGAAACTCTCATTTTAAAACATAACTATAGGTGGGGCTAGTGTCAGTATGCTATGTCAGCAAGATGTTGTTTGCAGTACTTCATTGTTGGACATAACTTCAGCTAGGACATGCCTCCTAGTTTGACTTAGCATAGGTTAGGTCAGAATAATGTTCACTGTGTGAACTGGACATAATATGTTCGTGGCTATGAATAACTGTTACAAAATGAGTATTGTACCTTATCGGACCTATGTTTTGTAGTTGTTCCAATTACCTCTGATATGCACTTATTGTACGTTGCTTTGGATTAAAGCGTCTGCCAAATACATAATCAGTCATTACGTAATGTAATGACTGTTTTCAATAAGTGCACTAATTAGCAAGCAAACTAGCAAGTTCAATATATGATTACTGGTCAACTGCAGACTGGTGTCAGGATGTTTACCCTTATATAGCTATTAATATTATTATTATGTTTAGCAGTTATCAGTAGAACAGGAAGTAATTGTCTATGGTGCCTATTCCCACCATGTGTTATTCCGTGCATCTATGACTTTGCCTCTCTGAATTTGATTGGTCTTGCCTGCACGCAGTTCCATTGTCATGTGTCTAGTATGCAAATTCTACATCTGTAATGATATAAGCACATTTCTTTAGTCATCGAGACCTTAACCTGTTATAAATATATATATATAATTTTGCTTCATGTGTTACTAATCTCGATATTTCACAATAAGCAATACAAACAGAATGGTACATTAACCCATAAGTGCTACTATAACACGCTCTGTAACAATACGACAATAATATATTGTGCATTGGATGCCCCACTAGTAGTAGTCTCGTTTTACTTTTACATTGATTCACCAGGGGAGCTCTTAGTCATCAAACGGTGCACAGAATTTCACTTATGAAATATTCACATAAGTTGCCTTCTGTAATATATTTCGACATTTTGCCTTTTGCGATGGTTTTATTCATGCCATTTGCTGTTTTAACAATTTGACCGAAGACAGTGAACCATTTATGACTGATTGTTTCAGAAATGGAAAATAAATCACTTTTGAACAAGCCTCATTGAACAATTCCTCCAAGATTTGAAACATAATATTGGCACTGTCTTTCTTAATTTGCTTACTTTGATAAATTTCTGCAACACCAAACAGGTCAAGTGGAGGCTGCAGTAGTATTGATTACATTTTTCTCCATAAAATGTTTGGAACAGACTATATATAAAAGTCACACTTTGCATCTGTATAAAATCAATAGTGCATCATAGCAAAAATAACTGGAGAGAGAGGGGAAAAACACACATTTTTACTTATAATTCCTTATTTACTTATAATACTTATTTTCCCCATGTGCTTTGAATAAGGAACCTGAGCAGAGAATCCAGACCAGAGGAACTGGGGAACTGGGACAGAGGAACCAGAGAACATGAGCAGAGGAACTGGAGAACCAAAGCAGGAGAACCAGAGCAGAGGAACTGGAGAACCAAAGCAGAGGAACCGGAGAACATGAGCAGAGGAACTGGAGAACCAAAGCAGGAGAACCAGAGCAGAGGAACCAGAGAACATGAGCAGAGGAACTGGAGAACCGAAGGAGAGGAACCAGAGAACATGAGCAGAGGAACTGGAGAACCGAAGGAGAGGAACCAGAGAACATGAGCAGAGGAACTGGAGAACCGAAGGAGAGGAGAGAACCGAAGGAGAGGAACCAGAGAACATGAGCAGAGGAGCTGGAGAACCGAAGCGAAGGAGAAGAACTGGAGCAGAGTTTACTTCTTTTTTTACACAATTCCATTTTTGTTCATCTCTGTGATTGCCATAATTACAGTGTTCTACAAAGCAGGGTTTTGTTTTAATCTATTAATTCAAAACTGTATAAAAAGTATACATAAAAAAACTAATGAAATTAAGTACGTATAATTAAATAGGCTAGGGATTCTGAAGAGATTTGTCACTGTGATAACAGCCTGTCACCTCTGATAACAAAAGACATTCATTGGAGGAAGTAAAACCACAGCAAATTCAAAGCAAACAAGCTAGCAAATGACCACAAGGCCTTCCACGTTTCCGGGGTGTACTGTGTCATCCATTTTACATTTTTTTTCATCGGTTCTTCTATAAAACATTTACTTTCAGCCTCCTTTCTTTTGGTTTTCTAAGTCCTTCTCTTTTTTCTTCAGTTATTTTATTAAATGTACGTTTCTTTTTTTTTTTTCTCCTTCCAACAACTCAATTTGTGAAATGATGTAAGTTAATAACACAATTTGCAGTTTGAAGCTAAACTTGTTGGAACCAGAATAAAATGGCGCTATTTGTCACAATTATTACATTTCCATAACCACACAATGCTTTTTTTTTTTTCTCCTGCGAAGCAATAATGTACCTTCAAAGCAATATTGTATCTTCAAGTATAATAATGCAGCAGACTATCGGGTACGCTTCTCAAAACAGAGTGCATTTTAATGGTGGGTGGCATCACGCTTTCCAAATTAATTTTGTGCTTTATCGCAAAGGGGAAAAAGAGGGAATTGAGGGAATACTGATTGCAGGAGCGCTGGGCAAACCGAATAAGCCACGTTGGCTTTTTTCCTTTGACTGGCTCGGAGACACTTTAGCCTGTAATCTTCAGCGGCTTCCCCATTCATTACCGCAAGCCTCTGCACTTCCTGCGTCGCCTACGTCGGTCAAAGTCGTTTTATCAGTCGCGCGTCCTTATTGAATCACTCATAAGTAACCGCGAGAGCCTGTGTTTTCTATTTATCGACGCCACATTCCTGAAATACACATACACATACTCCCAAAGGAGTTTTGTTTATTTTATTTTATTTTTTTATACTCAGCGGACAAAAATAATGCACTTTTTTTCCCACGGTGGGCAGTGCCGTCAGGGAAACGCAGTCCTCTGATGCTCGTTGTCTGACATCCTGAAGCAGGCGGGAAACCGGCCTAGATCGCCTCGGGGATTTATTTATTGATTTACTTATCTTGGCCGCAAGTATATGCTGTTTTTCATGACGGCCACCAGGAGGCGTGTGTGCGTGTAATCGCATGCAAGGTTCCCTGTGAGAGGAGCAAGAGAAACGTAGGAAACAATAACAGATGACACTGCTACCGTGGAATTTGAGATTGTTGCTAATTATTCAATATAAATCCCAAATGTCTAAACTTGGTTTGTATTTCCCAGTCGCAAAAGAAGGACCCTTATCTGCATGTGTAATCAATCAGAAGGGGGGGGGGGGGAGGGGGGCAGTGCATTACCGTACACACCCTCTGAATAATTTAAACCAGGGCTGCCCAACCCTGTTCCTGTAGATCTAACATCCTGATGGTTCTCATTCCAACCCTAATTTGGCACACCTGATTCTGCTAATTAGCAGGTCAATGAGATCTCCAGCTGTTGAACGAGATGTGCTCTGTTAGAGTTGGAGAGAAAACCTACAGGATGGTAGATCATCCAGGAAGAGGGTTGGGCAGTCCTGATCGAAACCCAGCCAAAAAAAACCTTCCTCCAGTGCCCTCCCAAGCCTGCCTGTGCTCACACACTGTGCTTCCTTAAGGGGTGGGGGGGTTAATGCCCCCTCATTTTAAATCTGAATTCAAACATGCCCCATGGTAAACCACGGCCTTTTGATCAAGTGTTCCAACCTGGAGCTCTGCATTTATCTCCACTTAAAAGTTCTGTGGCATGAACAGAGTATAAAAGGATATTGCGAAACACCCACTGTTCTTTCAACGGTATGATAATGTACGGCGTGTTCATCCTTCCATCTTCCATAATTCTGTAATTCCAAACTCATTATATGCATCTGCATATACAAGATATGCAGCTGAGCAACATATGTACTCATGCACTCATTGTTCAGAATGAAAATTGCATTTGGTTGAAAAATGAAAGGCTTTCAGCCATTTAGGACGTCGCCAGGCTACATCTGGGTGAAGCCTGAGCTATACTAGCCCGTTTACGTCCTAATGTCACCTCAATCTAGAGTTCCACCGCTGTAGACGTGGATTCTAGCTTTAGCTCACTGGGAGGTGCTTTCTGTGGTGTTTTTTATACGCTAAATAGCACAGCACAGCACCGTATCCACGCACTCTCTGTACCTCAGCCCTCTAACTTCTGAGAAAACCAGCATGAAAGAACACACTGTTGAAGTCAGTGGATGGGGGGGGGGGCGCAGTAAAACGTCCAGTGTTAAAATCAACTCGCACAGTTTACGTGAGTTCACCATGGCCAGGTTGGCCTCGTACAAACTCTGTCAGAGCTGAATTTACACGGGACCTTTTACTACGTGATTACCTCCACTGCATGTACGTTTGGAACACAATGACACACGGGCACTCTTCACTGACAGTAAAAAGCAGGAGTCGGTGCAGAAACCAAAGGAACAATGTGGAAACTCACTCCTGCCAAACTTCCAGAAAGTTCTTTAATTATTTTACTGCATTTTTATTTATTTATTTATTTATTTATTTATTTATACCTTGTCACGGTTTCTGTGCAGGGTAGATCATTTTTCTGTGCCTGCACCGGCTCAGTGGTTAGCATTCCGATTAGCCACTCGGCTAATCGTTATTTTGGTGTGTGGGGACGATTAGTTCGAGTTTGCAGATTAGCCACTCGGCTAATCGTTATTTTTGGTTCCTGTGGGAGGATTGTTCCTGCTCTAACATTCCGTGCATTCCTGCAGGGTTACCTCTGATCTGTTTCACCTGTGGGTTGCTCACATCTTCCGCTGATTACCAGCCACACCTGTGGCTGGGTATTTAAAGCGTCAGTAGGCAGTGGAACGGTGCTTGAGTGTAACGTGTTTTGCTCTAGCCAGTTCCCTGTCGCTTTTCTGAGCAAGGTGTAAGGATTTTAGGAACCAAGAAATTTAAAAGAATTCTGACTTCAGTTTGTTCGTTTTTTGGGAAAAAGGTATTGGGACAGTATATGTCCAGATTCTGAGGTTGGCGGTTTTAAGGGGTTATTGTGTCACCGTTGGGGCACAAACCTTTCTGCCTCTTACTAACCAGTTTCCTCCCTGGTTTTAGTTGGCCTCAGAACGTCTTCTGTTTGTTTTTGAAAAGACATTTTCTTTTTCTCTGCTTCGGGTCGAAGTCGTTTATTCTTCTTTTTTCTTTTCCCTGTTCCTTTATTTTCTTTATATACTGCTTCTTCCTCAGTTACCCCCTTCTTATTTCGTCTCTCACAAGACTCAGTGGTTACTGGAGTGCCCCTTTGGTAACTTATAGATCCCCTGTTTGGTCGCGTCTGGTCTTCACACTTCCCCTCCCTCACATACCTCCAGAACAAGATAAAGGTTGAATGCAATGTTCAGAGCAGAACATATCCAGCGCTTGAGTTTCAGACCTGGTAGTCAAATGTTTTGGACAGCATTTGATCCATGGAGGGCTGTGATACCCGTAGCCCGCGGGAGGGGGGGATGCTTACGTGGAATGGCACACGGGGGTTGAGGGAGGGACCCACCCGGTCCGGCACCCCGTCCCACCCAGGTGTTTAATGGGCAATGCTTTGACGGAAGGATGCGACGCTAGCTGGTCGGCTAATTAGACTTCGAGATACGAGGCCCGTGGTACGCATCTTTCAAGTTTGATGTTGGTTTGTTGGGGGGATGCGCACCACAAGTTTTAATCCCCCCCCCCCCCCCCACCTCTTCCACAACCAACCTGCTAATTCAAACCGACCACCGCAAGATCTGGACTCGCACGTTTCCGTCTCCTTGTTTTAACCTTTTATTATTCAGAAGCCCGGCACGGCAGAAGGCTCCTTTTGATCAGCCAGCCGCCGGCGTTTGTTTTCTTTTCAAAATGGCCGCGTCTCAGCCCGCGGTCTCACCGAGGTCCGTTTTCATCTTCTACGGCCGCCGCGAGGGGGGGGGGGTTTGGAGTGCTTTTTCTGCCCTCCCTGTGTGTGGGAAGGCCGCAGTCCTAATCAGGGGGGACGTCTGGATCAAAAGCAGGAAAATCTGAGGCCGATACATCAAAGGCTTCGATGGAAAACATCGCAACGGGTAACATTGGTAACACTGGTCTTATTTTGCACCTTTTACATAAACACTGATAGTATAATGAACCGTCCTCGTGCATCTGACTGGGGCGTTTCAGGCCTCTGATTGGCGAACCTGCTGTTATCTGCAATAGCAGGCATATCAGATGTACCAAACTCTCACTGCACAACACAAGCAGCACGCTAACAAGCCCACATGCAAAACAAGCAAATCGCCGGCAAATGCACCTTATCTGATTGAACATTTAAATTGCATGTTAATTGCAAAGAAAATGGAAAATTAAAAATGGAGACACACACACACACACACACACATCATGTATCCAGAAGATGGGCTAAAAATGAATAAACAGGCAGAAATCTCATAGCCAGCTCTTTTTCTCAGCTTGGGCTTTTTTTTCTTTTCTTTTTTTTTTTATGTGATGCACGACATTACTGACATCAACTGATTAGTTTTGACCTAAAACAGAGAGAGGGCATCCCTCCCTTTCGTAAGCCGTCTGTAATTGGCCGATAATGCCCCTGCCGTCAGTTCCAATGCCCGGAGTGACATCGACTGACCGATGACTCTCCCTCCACTCCCAGCACTTGGCTGAAAATTTTGAAGGCTGCGATGACAAGGTCAGGGTCCTCTCCCCCTTCAGACGCTGGGATCTGTCGAGCTGCGGCAGGAGGGCCAGGGTCACGGCCACACAGAATCATTATCAGGTAAGGCCCTGTGGCAAATGGGTTTGTCCCGAATCGCGCGAGGGCGGAATAGCACACCACAAGTTGTAAACAGAAGGCGTCTGTCTGGAGAACACGATGCCCTTTGCTTTTGGTTCATTTAAAATTATTTTTTTTTTTTACAAATACTTCCAAGAAAAATATCACCATCCACAAAGCATGAAGCAAATGTGTAAAGGAGCATCACAGCGATGATTCTTTTGTTTCTTCTCTGTTTTAATGATTTATGATACTTAAATGTTTAATAGCCCTTCGGGGCCCAAATGAGATCATATTTTCTGTCAGCGCGATGCATTTAATATTTGAATCAATAGCTGTACATTATTGATTTTTGTATTAGCATGTTCACTTCCATGAGCCTTTTTTTTTTTTTTTTTTTAAATCGGGAGCCGCAACATCTGTTAAAGTGGGGGAGGAGACACGAGCAAACTAAGACCCCCCCGCCGACTTTCGGCTCCTCAGCCTCCGACGCCGAGCGGAAGACAACGGGATGCTCGCCGTCTTCTGCACGCAAAATAAAAACGAATGCGCCGGGAGAAAGCCCTGTCTGCCGTAAGCCTTCTGCGTGCAATACGATTTCAAAACCGCCTGTAGACGTGTAACAGGAAGAAGGGGCGAGAGAAAGAAAGAAAGAAAAAAAAAACTGTAAAGTTGAAGTTTTTTTTTTTTTTTTCGTTTTTTGGCAAGTTGTATAAGCTGAAGCGTTGGGTAGGGCAACACGATACGGGGGGACGGCCAGGGGGGTGTGAAGTAGCGTAAACCCTGTCAGGCTAATGGAAGATGACAGGAGTATATTATATTCCGAGATGAAGTCAGAGCTTCGGTGATATGATTGGGTTGCCATGTGATACACAGACGCTCGCGCGGAGAGATCAAATTCCACCAACCTCTGCTCACAGGAGCCTCCGAACCTCTCACAGCAGACATGATATTACGGCACAGCTGAAAAAAAAAAAAAAAGAACGCAAGGCATTGTGTTTGTTTTCTCCAGTTATCTTCACAGCATAATAATAATAATAAGAAGAACAAGAACAAGAAGAAGATTTTAGAAAGTTTTTTTTTTTATTTTTATTTTTTTACGAGATGCAGAATGCAATACAAAATACCAAAATGCACAGAAAAGAACATGAATTGAGTTTTATTTCTGACAAGTTATTACTATTATAAACAGGGACACAGGGCCAAAATAGCTTGTGTGTGCGTGTGTCTGTCTCTTCTTATTTTGTTTATTTTTACTTACCCTATATCAAGAGCCAAGACTTCATGCTTAACAGAAGTACTGTTGCACTAATTAAGTGATGATTTCAGTGGTGATGCCAATGTGTTTAACTATTGAATACATATAATATTTAATAGTAACACCGGGATTTCTTACACTGTTTGTGACCCACATGTTTTTGCAGGTGGCCTTTTTCGGTTAGAAAATCCATGCCTTCTCGCTGAAGGAGTCTGTTAAATGAGGATGTAAGTTCACGAATCCTATAATGAGTGGAGATACAGATGCAGAGCTAAATCACTTGGGTGAGCCAATGATAATGATTTTGCACTGCACAACCACACATTATGATTGGTATAAAAATAAATGACTCCCTTGATATATGGCAGGGCTTTGCCCCATTCAGAAAACTGAGAAGTGGATTACTTCCGTCGTATTAAACCAACTGAAAATATGGCAGAACTGTGCCGTGCAGGTTTAGGAATAGGGCTATGGATGATACCTAGCTAACAGGACAAAAAGGATTACATGTTAGCCGGATATAATTCAGTTATGATATGTAAGCTATAGCACTTCTCACATAGAATCCCTTTTTTAAGTTAAAGTTCGGTGCAGGTTCAGCTGTAAGATTAAAAGGACAAGAACAGTGTTTTTGCATTCAATTAATAGCATTTATTAATTAACCACAAAAGCACTTCAGCCCAATGTGTGCTTGGCTAATTACTGCAAAATGGTGGACAAAAAGACCCACACCATTGAAGAACTTCTTTAATGTAGGCATGACCTTAACTGTAGCGACCAGTGTAATGCTTCATTGCGTGTGTGTCTGATTAATGTATGGACCACCCTCGACATTAATGCGAGCACTGGAGAGCGCTTAAAGAAGCCAGATCACATGAAACTCATCCGGGAGAAGAAAAAAAAGAGAGGTTTTTTTCCCAGTTGGGAACACCGCTAATTAGCGATCGCCATCCATTCTGTTATTAAATCTCTGTGCTGGAAGTTTGGCTTCATCTCTACATTGGCCAATTAACAGGGGAGACCAGTGCCTATGAGGTTTTCTAATTTACCAACCGCATCATACCGTGCGACATAAGGTCATGTTCTGTAGCTTACGTAAATATGTGTCAATTAGAGGATTATAATGCAGAATGTATGATTCTGCACCAATCGATTTTTCACCTTAGTAAACATTGTATAAACTAGAATAGCGTAACATTCACTGCATAGCTAATTTCATTACAGCTAACATTTGTTTTGTTTTTTCATTTTATATATTGTTCTACTGTTAAATATAACACTCTATTGAAGGTAAGAGTGAGCATTTTTAAATCTCTCTATTCCCTGGTCATACTTATTTTCACGTCTGAAATAATAACGACTGCTTTTGATTGATCTGAAAATCAATGCCATGTTGGATTGCGACTCAAATGGTTGGCTGTTAATGATATTCACCATTGTGTGGATAGAGCTCCACATATAGGGTACACCATTCATACAGTGAGTTTGTTTGTCCTTAAAAAATATATTTTTTTAAACTCATAATTTACTTAAAGAGCTTAAGTGATTAATTTAGCGTGCTAGCCGGAGTGCTGAAGCGTTTGTACTAAAGAACATCAGGTACGGTTGTGCGCTTAACTCATGCACACGAACGGTGATTCAGTGCATTCAGGCTGCTGGTAAAAAAAATGCCGCTCCTAACTTCAGCGATACGCTTCTCTTTGAAAGGCCCCTGCAGCCTCTGTTTCTCTCCCGATCCCCATCTCCATAAAACTATGAAGATCATTTCTTGTGAAGTGGCTGCCTTGGCTTTGTTCCCAAGGTTAATTGAATGATGTGTCCGTGACATTACATCACACCCGGGCCCCTCCTGTCAGGTGCCCGCTCCTCGTCCTCGCTGTGGGCCAGTGGGCTGTTAGGAGGACATAAATTAAACCAAATGGACCTTTCATAAAGTATGGAGAAGGGGCTGGCTGCAGATTCGCACAACCTCTGCACCCTGGGGATTATTTATTTATTTACCGTTATGTTTATTTATTATTTTTCTTAGGCTCTCTTTTCCGAGGCTCTCTGACCATCCTCACACTTCTTCCAGCCTGCAGTAAGTGTTTGCTGTTGGTTCCTGTTGTGCAGGGTGGTGTGCAAGAGGCTTGTTGCTGTGTGTGTGTGTGTGTGTGTGTGTGTCTGTCTGTCTGTCTGTCTGTCTGTGTGTGTCTGATTATGCATGCATTTTTGTGTTGCTATGTGTGTGTGTCTGTGCTTGTGTGTGTTGCCGTGTGTGTGTGAATGTTTGTGTGTCCGTATGCATGCACGCGTGCGTGTGTGTGTGGACAGGGGTGGGTATAAGGTCTGTGACGGGAATGGACCGGGCCTCGGTCTGAATGGTAATGACTTGGCACAGAACCCAAGTGGTTCTGGAAGATAAGGTTCCCTCCGGGACACTTGCCATTCAGGCCCTAAGCCTGTGCCAGGACGGCGGGCGGGAAGGGGAGGTGGCATGCCCAAATTCGCTTGGCGGAAACGGAGGCCACCTCAGAGTCCCACCCCCCATCCCCCCTGCCATGACATTGGCATCATCCAATCCCAACTTCTGCTTGCGTGAGGGTCAGGACCTCAGCTCTGAAAGCACGTCTCATGAATGTGGAAAGGAGCCTGTTACTTACCCGTGCTCACGAGCCCCGCTGCCTCCCGTGCCCTTGGGCTCTTGCTCTGTAAACCAGCGTCCAATCAGGTCAGAGTGTAATAACTGTTTCGTATCTGTCAGAGTTACGACCGTCGGCCGTTCCGCTGCGTAAATAAAACGCCGCCGCCCCGTGAGACGCGTGCACCCGTGAGGTCGTTCCGCCGTTGTCACGGAAACGCAGCCGCGCTCGCACAGACGGGTGTTTTGCGTTTCCCGGTCACTGCAGACTGGTCTCGGAGCCTCTCTGTGAGGGGTGGGGGGGGGGGGGGACCTGCTCGCGTTTCGTCCAGCCCGCGTCCCACGGGACGGTCCGCTCGTCTGGCTCTCAGCCCTCTCCTTATCTGACAGCAGCAGCGGCTGCTCCTCCAGCATCCCATCAGCCCCCACTTCCCTGCACCGGCCCCAGAGTCCCACAGCCATTTCCTGTGTGTGCCAATCATTTAGAAAAGAGGGAGAAAACAGGAAGTTTCAGCAACAGCACTAACCCAAGAAAAAAACAAAAACAAAAAAAGTATAATAATAATAATAATTATTATTCTTATTGTTAGTATTATGAACAATAAACAGTAGTGGAGAACATCAGCATATGTGTGTGTGCGTGTGTGCGTGTGAGGGATACAAAAAATGTGCTATGGCCTGCATCGAAAGTCAATAAATGCAAAATAGTAAAGTAGGGATGGGCAGTGCTGGAAGTGTAAAAAAAAATAAGAGCAGGAACTAGGGTGGGTAGAGCTCAACTGCAGTGCCTGGGGGGAGGGTTAGGCTGCGGTGGGGGGAGCTTTCATTCTTCGGGAGGTGCTGGAAAGTTTTTGTAGACCTCATGAGAAGCAGCAGAACTCTGCTCTAAATTGCCGGTGCTCGTATGAGCAAACGGAAGAAGTTCTGGCATGGCGTACCGGTCCATCCCAGCCCTCTTCAAGCACTGGGGAGGGCCAATTACGCCTCGATATAGCGCCGCTGTACCGCTACACCTGAGCGCCGAACACGTCCGCTGAAGTCAGCACTTTTTCACTTAGCGGTTAGCTCGCAGCAGGCGAGCGCCCGTCCTCTCCTTCCCGCGATTCTTCTGCCGCTCCAGCCTCAGCTCTCACTCGCCTTATCAGCTCAGTCATTATCTCCATCTGAATTTTATATTTAAAAATGCGTCAGCTGCAGCTGCAAAAATGTCTAAAAAACTATGACTCAAACTATTTTACTTCCTATGTGACACACAGTACTACAGGAGAGCCAACGACTATTTTACACCCTACAGGCCACACAGTACTACAGGAGAGCCACGACTATTTTACACCCTACAGGCCACACAGTACTACAGGAGAGCCAGTCACTATTTTACACCCTACAGACCACATGGTACTACACGTGACCCGATGACTCTTTTACACCCCATATTGCGCACACCATGTTACAACAGACTCAATTAGTATTTCACAAAATGTAGGCTGTGTGCATAGTCCATAAGGAAAGCCAGAGACTACTTTACTCTCTTGAGGTGACAGTCGGTACTGCAGGAGCTCTATCTGTCCCTGACTTAAGTGAACAGTCATCAGATGCTCTGTCACAACATGGACGCAAGGAGATGATGTCATATAGAAGTAATTTTTCATGTCCCAGCCCCAGCAGTGGAGAACAGAGCTAAGTATCCTAACATCATTTCCCCTGCACGTAGTTTTAATTCAGAAACCTCCTGTTTCATTTAAATATAGATTGCCCAAAATCATATTTCAGATAGTTCTCATCAGACCACCACTATAGCACTGTGTATATAACGGGGGGGGGGGGGTGAAGGTGGGTGACAGGGGCCCTCAGAATCCCTGGTTGGGATTGCATAGTTGTGCATAGTTGCACATAGTCATTACCAATAAAAGAAAAGTGTTTCTTGTTTCTCTTTCCGTCGACAGTATTCAGATGGTTATGCGAAACCGATTGAAATTTATGCTCACTCACGTGAACGTTGGTGGAAACGTACTGGCGAAGCGAAGGATTAAAAAGGGAGGGTAAAAAAAGGGGTGATGAAAGCAGGATTGAGTGCAACGTTTATGGGAGGGTAATTCTCCTGAAGCGCGCTACAACGATTCACTTGACCTCACAATAAATTGTGTTTTATTCAATTACTTCTTGAAGGGCGAGCACAACTGAAGATAATGAAGTACAGCTCAAGAGTTATTGACATCTGCTCCGTTCGCTCGGCTCGTGGAATGCAGATTATCTCTTTGTCGTGAACCGGTAAATAATTCGCCGGTGACCCTGAAGACAAGGAGAAAATCAAAGTTAACAAAAGTTAAAAGTAAATAAATAAAAAATTAAAATAAAAAAAAATCCTGTTCCTGGATTTTCTGAAATTGGAGAGCACAGTCACTGTTTGAAATAATATTGATCCGGACATCGGCGAAGCAACAAACCTGAGTAACTCAAGGCGGGCAGGTATTGACCTCCTGCCCGATCACCATCAGTCGGCGCAAAGTGGGGTTAGTTATTCATACCGTATAACAGCGAGGCTGTAAAATCTGTTACTGTTGCCAGGCAAGGGGGGCTAGAGGGGGTAGTGTAAGAGATGTATGAGGGGATGGGGGGGGGGGGGGTGGTGGATACGGACAAGGTCAACAATACATTCTGTGTGGATGTTACGAGTGCATATGATACAAACGCATTAGCAGGGAACACCACTAGAATGAAAGTGGTCTTGTGGTTAGCACTTGAACCGTACCTGCTTTCTGTTTTCAAACCATTAAATGAGAGGTCTCACAAGGTTTTGTGAAAAAAAAAAAAAAAAAAAAACACTCATGTATTGCAGTAAGTGATTCACTGAAGAGAATACGCCAATGACTTTCACATCATTCTTCTGAGAAAAAGCAGGAATATCACCCTCCACACACACACACAAACGCGCACACACACACACACAAACGCATACCCCGAGAAATGTGAAGGTAAGTGAGAGACTATTATGGGGAAATTGGAAGAATAATCATTTATCCTGTTGACAGTCTATCAGACCTCACGTCCCACCCTGGCTGCATGTGGTCATTACAGTGGGCCAATTGCAATGACTCTGCAAGGATTTAATCTCGGAGTTTAGACCATCCAACACTATTCAAACTGGACCAGCTATTCGTAATCTCTGAGTTTATGAACTGCCCCACACCTAATAGAGACCAGGGGCCTTGTGATGTCTGAACTTGGGGATTAAAGTGATCCATGGAACATTTCTCCCCAACCTTTATATACTGAGTGAAACTCATTTTCTAGAGCACGCAATGCATTCACTCATGGTAATCAAAAGCATTCATTTTGAAAGAATATGTAAATAAATAAATAAATAAATGAATCAGTAAATCATCTGGAAGGGGTTTTTGGCATACATGACATTCATCACCAACCAAAGGTCAGTATAGAAAAAATATATTAAAAAATGTGCGTGCACGTGTGTTCTGCATTTCTGTGTGTACGTGTGCTTGTGTTGTGCATTTGTGTGAGCTGGTGTGTGTGTGTGTGTGTGTGTGTGTGTGTGTGTGTGGGTGTGTGTTTGCGTGTGTGCATCTGTATGACACTATGAGGCAGTGGTTCACCTTACCCTGTCCCTGTGGCCATCACTGCTGGAGAAAGAAAGCAGATCTATTGTCAGTAATCCCAGTGCCAAAGACTCTCAGCTCTCCAGAATTACAATGCATACGTCCAACTTCAATAACACATGGGACTGAGAGGCCCCAAAATGATCCCTAGTTAAAAAAAAACTCAACCCTCTATTGACTTCACTTCCCAGAGCGCAGGCCTGCGGCTCTTTTGACACTGACGGTGGGTCCGACTGTGAGTCTCACCGAGAGAGCAGCTAGGCTGCCGCGCAGATGTGTCATGCTCATGTGACTGGCATGCATGCATGCTTGGGCGATGTAAAAAAAGATATGGTTTTCCAAATGAGCGCAAGCTCTCCAAGGTTACGTCACATGCCTTTATGATAAGAGCAGAATGTGTGAGGTTCCGCAGAGCATTATTTTTAGCAAAAATCGCAACGCTACAAAATAAGCCATTTAATTATGTACAATGAGGTTTGGAAAAAAGGAAGAGATGCTAATTATTATCGCTTCCAAGCAAAACCCTTGAATGTCCTTATATTTTTATTATACATACTGAAGCCAACCTCCCCGCCCCCAGCTTTCTGTGGTACTGTCTGCTGTGCTATGCTCACTGTCTCACAGCTCAGCAACTAATAACAGTTATTTCTCACAGTTCTGTGGCTCCTAAGAATTCTCTTTTTTTTTTTTTGGAGATTTATCCCTCCAAACATCCATTTTCTATACGTTTTCAGGTCAAGGTGAAGTGGGGGTTGAGGGAGTGAGATTGGGTGGGGGGCAGGGGTTGGTATCCCAGCAGGCATTGGGTGAAAGGCAGGAATACATCCTTGACAGGTCACAAATCCACTGCAGGGCCAACGCACGACTCAACTCACATATTCATACCCCAAGGACAATTTAGGCTCTCCAATTAGCCTAACGCGCGTGTCATTGGACTATGAGAGGAAACCGGAGTAGCCAGAGGAAACCCACGCGGACACGGGGAGAACATGCAAACTCCACACAGAAAGGCCCTTGGCTGGAATTCGAACTCGGTACCTTTTTAGCTGTGAGGATACTCACCGCAACGCCATGCTGCTGTACTGGCAATTATTTATTTTTTTCCATTTTTAATTTATTTTTCATGTAGGAGAGTGGATTGGAGGAGAGAAAAGGCAGCTGGCAGAATGGCAGAAGCACTTAAGAAAGAGTATTTTGGCACTGGAGATTATTAATGATTATGATTATTATCAATAATAATAATAATAATAATAATTTTTATGGACCAGATGACTTTTATCGTTTTTTTGCGACTGGAACAGGTGCTATTCCTAATTCTGTGAAGGATTCACCTTTTGCGATGTATTAGTGACATAGAATTAATTTTTTCTGGGAGATGAAATTATTTGAGGTACATTCCTGTATCAGGAGCGCATGAACAGTGACAAACTTGAAAAAATCAGACTTGCAACTTTTGTTCACAAGTCCATATACGCAGCCACTATGGACCAAGGCACCATGTATGAATGAATGCAATGTAAATGCTATGTAAAGAGTTGTCGCTCTGGATAAGCGTGTCTGCTAAATGCCCGTAATATAATGCAATGTGACTAAACAAACGTGGTCCTTGCACAGCCTGGGTTTTCTTGTGAATGAAAATGAATGTGCTTGGACGCAACAACGAAGCTGAATGTAAAATGGAGCAGACTGACTGTGGCTGGCTGAGGGTAACGGCACTGCGATGGGGAGATACCCGATCCAGAGGACGTGCACGTCTGCCTTGGGACTGCGAGCCAGCTCCAGTCCCTCAGGACACGAGCCGTCACGGTCGGGGGGAACTGGGCTCGTGACTGCCGGGTCTCAGGTCATTTCGGGGGTGAAATGATTTACCCTTAACACCCGAGTCGCTATCCCAGCGTCCTCTCAACTGTATAAACGGGTAATATGTAAAAGTGTCATCTATGTAGGTCGCGGTGAATAAGGGTCTTCGCTCAGAAAGTATATCGTTCTTTACCGCCTGTCTCGACGCCGGAGCGTATAGCTGTAGTCACGGTGGACCGGTCTGTATGATGATTGTTGCTCGGGCTCCATTTTGTAAGCAGCTGTACACACCATCTGCACTGTTATACCCTCTCAACTTCACCTTTCTGTGAAAAAAAATACCAAATTCAAAATAAGGGCAGGCTGTCTGATCTTTGTTTACATATATAATATATAATACATAATATAATGCCTGTGGAACCTGACAACGAAGTCATGCATCTAGACTTTCTTCAAATTTCCATTCAACATAAAAAATAACAGCATTAAAGCCTTTTACCATGCCATAAATCGAGCTGTCAAATTCCATATGAGTCACCCTTTAACATACAGAATACCCTGTAAGCGGTGTGAAGCTGAAAACAAAACAAAAAAATGCTCAATCAATCACAAGAAAACAGACCTACCCCGGCGTCAGTCTAAGTGTATTTGTCATTTCCCTTGACGCACGAATCAATCAAACTTATTCATTTATTTATTTATTTACTTACTTGTTGTTTCAAAAACTCAGCTATTGACAAGTTCGGTGGTCTCTGAAATTCAGGAAAAAAATGTGCTGGTGTGTCGGAAGCATGGCTAAATGTTGAGTGAATCCAGGGCCTAATTAAGAGGGGCTGATCAAAGGATGCTTTACCTGCTACTCTGAGAGCGTGTCTGATTGATTGACTGACTGACAGGTGTCAATCAATCAGACAAGGGCGGCAGTGTAGAATAATGGGTGAGGAGCTGGTCTTGTAACCTAAAAGGCCACAGGTTCAATTCCCGGGTGGGACACCGTTGTACCCTTGAGAAAGATACTTAATCTGCACTGCTTCAGTAAATACCCAGCTGTATAAATGGATGCAATGTAAAATAAATTATTAATAATAATAAATAAAGTTGTGCAAGTTGCTCTGGATAAGGGCGTCTGCTAAAATACCAGCAATGTCGTGTAAAGGCGCACTTCATGCCACGTCTGCCACACGGAATAAAGACACGGGGTGTGCGTGCTGGCTGCGTACGTACTTACAGGAACCGCATCGGTACCGCACGGCACGCGACAGGAAGTGCGAGGCGAGCGGGGGAAGGAAGCGGCGTTTCGCGGGCGATAACTCAACGACAAGTCCGCCCGGCTCCCGCCGTCGCTGAGAGGCAGACTGTCTCTCTGCCTCAACAGTCCCCCAATCACACCCCTGCTATCAATCGGGCCAAGGGTTGTGCGAAAAAAAAAAAAAAAAAGGAAAGGAGTTTAAATCCGCCCACGGGCAAGAAAGCATTCACTGTGAATCCTGCCAGGGAGAAGAGCCTTTTTTTTTCTTCTTCTTCTTCTTCTTTTCACAAAGCTCTCCCTGGCAGCATTTGATGCCCCAGAGCTATATTTTTCTCCCTGCGGGAGCCCGTTCCTCCCGCTTTTCCCCCGCGACGGGACAACCGTCTCCCCCCAAATGACTGGAACCCTCTCACCTGTCGTCCGAAGCCCCGTTTTCCTGCAACCGAGGGTCCTTTTTTTCCAGCGTCCCTAATTATCCTGGTTCCGCGATGCGTGGAGGTGCGCGCGCGTCACCTCGCAGCCCAACGGGTCCTCAACCTTAAACTTAATTGGTGTTCATTATATACGAAGGTAGTGCGCAGGCAGGGGAACTTCAGAGCCTCTAAAGAAGAACGCGCTCGCTCGTCTTGTTTTCCGGCATAAAAAGGCTTGAAAGCGTGAGCATTAATGATGGAAATTTCTGCTTTCGCACAAGGCTTGCTTTCCTTATTGATGGCCGGCGCTGCAGTGAAATGCTGGTCCGACGGGCTCTAATTGAGCCAGTGAGTCACTGTGTCTCCAGGTCCATTACAGCGAGGCCTTGATTCCGTCTGTTTCGTAGATTCGATGCGCCAAGGCTAAATTGCGCCTCAATATTTTCAGTGTGTACTGCTTGCAAACACATTTTCAATCTCCAATGTAGACACTGAGGCTGATACAAAAGGTAAGAGGTGCAGAGAAATTTCAGTACCGGGTACTCAATTTGTCCCGGAGGTAGCATAGTGCTGACTTCTCTTGTCTTCCTGATAGTCTATAGTAATGGTATGATGCATTTATAGCGCTTATCAAAGCGTTACAATGTGCCTCTCATTCGCCAGCATAGGTTGGTTGCTTCTCAGGACACTTGCTGGGGCGGTTTGAACGCATCTCCGCTGCAGAAACGTCTCGATGAGCTATCCCCAGCGAAGTCCATAATGTCACTGGTTCAGCGGAGGTTACACGCATCTGGTGAGTCAGGTTCAAATCAGTGCCTGATTGGAGGGGTGGAGTGAACACCAGCAGTACTACTGGTCCCCTGACTTAAAGATTCAAAATTATGCCAGTCCTGTGCAGTAGCATACTTACTAGTGTTTTGAATCCATAATGGCCTTTCACATTCAAATGTATCCAGTCGACGAGATGGCGCATACCACTTCCTTCCTAAAATGATGTGGTTCCTGACTTTAAATATCTCAATCTGAACCCAAACTGAACAGCGGTTATTATTCCTGTCGAACACAATGGCAAAATAGTAGACTCAGCATAAGTTGTTTCAGCCAAAAAATTGACATCAAAATGATTTCTGACAGATTCAGTTTGAGCCAAATTACACTGCTCTTTAGACATAAGACAAATGTCTTAAGACATTTTGAGCAATTTATTGTATATTTTATTTTTGGCATGCCTGCAGGTAAATATACGTTATCATTGGGAATTTTGTTCATGTGTGGTATCGTCTTAAGTAAAGGTCTGCTTATGTTAACAGAGTGATGGACACTTAATGCCCTGAGGGAACATGAATCCCACTTTTCGGTGAGATAATGGTGAATGATTTTGCTGCTGGCGGGATGCGGCATCGCCATTTTGCAAAACGTCGCCTTTTCTCAGGACAGCTGGTGTTCGTGGTGCATCCTTACTCCTTATCACTTTCCCTGAGTGGGGTATTCAGTCTTCAGCAGAATGAGCCATGGTATTAAGAGTGAGTTTTAAAAAAAATGAGATATATATATATATATATATATATTTTAAAAAATGCAATTGCAGAGGGCATCTGTGGTTTAAAAAAAAAGAAAAAACTTGCTGTCATGGCTGGGTGTAGATGCTTCAGCATGTTTTCATGTATATCTTTGCACATGTCATATTATTATTATGATTATTATTATGATTATTATTATCATTATTATTATTATTATTATTAATTTATATTTTTTATATTATTATTTATTTCCGCCCCGCCTTCCACTCTTGCAGTGCTCTGACCAGCCGGCCCCCGGCCTTCCCCCCTCTGTGCAGTGCTCTGACCCCGGCCCCGGCCTTCCCCCCTCTGTGCAGTGCTCTGACCCCGGCCCCCGGCCTTCCCCCCTCTGTGCAGTGCTCTGACCCCCGGCCCCCGGCCTTCCCCCCTCTGTGCAGTGCTCTGACCCCCGGCCCCCGGGCCTTCCCCCCTCTGTGCAGTGCTCTGACCCCCGGCCCCCGGCCTTCCCCCTCTGTGCAGTGCTCTGACCCCCGGCCCCGGCCTTCCCCCCTCTGTGCAGTGCTCTGACCCCCGGCCCCCGGCCTTCCCCCGTCTGTGCAGTGCTCTGACCCCCGGCCCGGGCCCCGTGTTTCACAGGAGCGAGGGTGCGAAGGCGCTGCTCTGTGACGGTGTGATTAAGCCGTAAGGCCTGTCATCGAACAGCAGCGACCGCCGCGGTCTCGCACGCCGCTGCTGCTCAGAGAAGCCACTGTACACAAAAAATAAATGAATAAAAGACAGCTCGAGAACCAGCAAAGGAAATTATATCTTTTTTTTTTTTCTTCTATTTATTTTTTATCTTGTGTGAGCAGGTGGCTTTTGTCAAGGTTTGGAAGTCCAATTTAAGAAGTGTGGGAGTTCTAGAGATTCCTGACACATTAATCATTTAAAAAATAAAAATAAAAAAAATAATAAATTATATCCCAAAGTCTAAGCCCCCCAGACTTTTAGTCATTGTCATTTTAGTTTATTTTTTGAAATCTATGAAATCTTCATCCTGGGTTGTTTTAATACAAGAATGTAGGTCGCAAAAGTCTCAGTGAAGTTTAAACAGTTTGATCGGTTATTTTTGTACTGTGGATTGTTAGAGTACTGAGCAGGTAAAACCAGAAAACTTAACCCTCTGGGGTCGAGAGCTCCGCCAGCAGAGCTCGACAAGATGAAATTAACTTTCGTTTCTATTTGGATGATTAACTTCACGTGCTGTTATCATACAGACGCAACAAAAACATTGACAGAAACCTTAGAATCGCGACTTTCCAATGCGCCCATTGGCAAATAATATAAATTGTTTAAAATGTTCCAAATTTGATTAATTAGATCATGTATGCTTCGCTAAACTTTACTCATTACTATGTGAATTTCGCTCAGCAGGAAGTCTGCCGAAATCGCATTCACATGTTAACAACATTTTAATTACTCTCCATAGAAGGAGACTAAAGGAGGGGCGATGCGAGATCCATGTGAGAAATGCCAAGTCTGCGAAAGCGGGATAGAATGTCACAGAGTGTCGCCTAATTCACTTCTTTTGAGGTGAACATTTCATTTAATTGGGGAAAATGGTCCTTCCGGAAGCCGACACAATTTTAAATGAGTAATCACATGTTTTCAAAAGTTCCTATGGCTTCAATTACGTTTTAGGGCTCAACTTAGGGTTAGGGTTATGAAAACGATAAGTCTGAGGGTCGAGGCAAGTTTACGGCTGTGTTGAGCAGGTTAAAGAAAGGTTAGGACATTGGTTCTTTTTTGATTTTGGACAATCCAAAAATTTTGTATATACTAGTATAGGTACCTATGACCATAACAAGATACGGAATATATACATATTTTTTCAGGGAAAACATTTTTTTTTAAGGCCTCAAATATATTTTTTAGCATTTGTACTATGGAATTCACAGTCTTGACTTAGTTTTTCCACTATTTTAAATGAGTAATCACATGTTTTCAAAAGTTCCTGTGGCTTCAATGACGTTTTAGGGCTCAACTTAGGGTTAGGGTTATGAAAACGATAAGTCTGAGGGTCGAGGCAAGTTTACGGCTGTGTTCAGCAGGTTAAAGAAAGGTTAGGACATTGGTTCTTTTTTGATTTTGGACAATCCAAAAATTTTGTATATACTAGTATAGGTACCTATGACCATAACAGGATATGGAATATATACATTTTTTTTCAGGGAAAACATTTTTTTTTAAGGCCTCAAATATATTTTTTAGCATTTGTACTATGGAATTCACAGTCTTGACTTAGTTTTTCCACAATTTTAAATGAGTAATCACATGTTTTCAAAAGTTCCTATGGCTTCAATTACGTTTTAGGGCTCAACTTAGGGTTAGGGTTATGAAAACGATAAGTCTGAGGGTCGAGGCAAGTTTACGGCTGTGTTCAGCAGGTTAAAGAAAGGTTAGGACATTGGTTCTTTTTTGATTTTGGACAATCCAAAAATTTTGTATATACTAGTATAGGTACCTATGACCATAACAGGATATGGAATATATACATTTTTTTTTAAGGCCTCAAATATATTTTTTAGCATTTGTACTATGGAATTCACAGTCTTGACTTAGTTTTTCCACAATTTTAAATGAGTAATCACATGTTTTCAAAAGTTCCTGTGGCTTCAATGACGTTTTAGGGCTCAACTTAGGGTTAGGGTTATGAAAACGATAAGTCTGAGGGTCGAGCCAAGTTTACGGCTGTGTTCAGCAGGTTAAAGAAAGGTTAGGACATTGGTTCTTTTTTGATTTTGGACAATCCAAAAATTTTGTATATACTAGTATAGGTACCTATGACCATAACAGGATATGGAATATATACATTTTTTTTAAGGCCTCAAATATATTTTTTAGCATTTGTACTATGGAATTCACAGTCTTGACTTAGTTTTTCCACAATTTTAAATGAGTAATCACATGTTTTCAAAAGTTCCTATGGCTTCAATTACGTTTTAGGGCTCAACTTAGGGTTAGGGTTATGAAAACGATAAGTCTGAGGGTGAGCAAGTTTACGGCTGTGTTCAGCAGGTTAAAGAAAGGTTAGGACATTGGTTCTTTTTTGATTTTGGACAATCCAAAAATTTTGTATATACTAGTATAGGTACCTATGACCATAACAGGATATGGAATATATACATTTTTTTTTTAAGGCCTCAAATATATTTTTTAGCATTTGTACTATGGAATTCACAGTCTTGACTTAGTTTTTCCACAATTTTAAATGAGTAATCACATGTTTTCAAAAGTTCCTGTGGCTTCAATGACGTTTTAGGGCTCAACTTAGGGTTAGGGTTATGAAAACGATAAGTCTGAGGGTCGAGCCAAGTTTACGGCTGTGTTCAGCAGGTTAAAGAAAGGTTAGGACATTGGTTCTTTTTTGATTTTGGACAATCCGAAAATTTTGTATATACTAGTATAGGTACCTATGACCATAACAGGATATGGAATATATACATTTTTTTTAAGGCCTCGAATAAATTTTTTAGCATTTGTACTATGGAATTCACAGTCTTGACTTAGTTTTTCCACAATTTTAAATGAGTAATCACATGTTTTCAAAAGTTCCTGTGGCTTCAATGACGTTTTAGGGCTCAACTTAGGGTTAGGGTTATGAAAACGATAAGTCTGAGGGTCGAGGCAAGTTTACGGCTGTGTTCAGCAGGTTAAAGAAAGGTTAGGACATTGGTTCTTTTTTGATTTTGGACAATCCAAAATTTTGTATATACTAGTATAGGTACCTATGACCATAACAAGATATGGAATATAACTATTTTTTCAGGAACATTTTTTTTTAAGGCCTCAAATATATTTTTAGCATTTGTACTATGGAATTCACAGTCTTGACTTAGTTTTTCCACAATTTTAAATGAGTAATCACATGTTTTCAAAAGTTCCTGTGGCTTCAATGACGTTTTAGGGCTCAACTTAGGGTTAGGGTTATGAAAACGATAAGTCTGAGGGTCGAGGCAAGTTTACGGCTGTGTTCAGCAGGTTAAAGAAAGGTTAGGACATTGGTTCTTTTTTGATTTTGGACAATCCAAAAATTTTGTATATACTAGTATAGGTACCTATGACCATAACAGGATATGGAATATATACATTTTTTTTTAAGGCCTCAAATATATTTTTTAGCATTTGTACTATGGAATTCACAGTCTTGACTTAGTTTTTCCACAATTTTAAATGAGTAATCACATGTTTTCAAAAGTTCCTATGGCTTCAATTACGTTTTAGGGCTCAACTTAGGGTTAGGGTTATGAAAACGATAAGTCTGAGTCGAGGAAAGGGGGGGGGGGGGGGGGGGGGGGGGGGGGGGGGGGGGGGGGGGGGGGGGGGGGGGGGGGGGGGGGGGGGGGGGGGGGGGGGGGGGCCCCCCCCCCCCCCCCCCCCCCCCCCCCCCCCCCCCCCCCCCCCCCCCCCCCCCCCCCCCCCCCCCCCCCCCTGTTTCAAAGTTCCTATGGCTTCAATTACGTTTTAGGGCTCAACTTAGGGTTAGGGTTATGAAAACGATAAGTCTGAGGGTCGAGGCAAGTTTACGGCTGTGTTCAGCAGGTTAAAGAAAGGTTAGGACATTGGTTCTTTTTTGATTTTGGACAATCCAAAAATTTTGTATATACTAGTATAGGTACCTATGACCATAACAAGATTGGAATATATACATATTTTTTCGGAAACATTTTTTTTTAAGGCCTCAAATATATTTTTTAGCATTTGTACTATGGAATTCACAGTCTTGACTTAGTTTTTCACAATTTTAAATGAGTAATCACATGTTTTCAAATTCCTTGGCTTCAATTACGTTTTAGGGCTCAACTTAGGGTTAGGGTTATGAAAACGATAAGTCTGAGGTCGAGCCAAGTTTACGGCTGTGTTCAGCAGGTTAAAGAAAGGTTAGGACATTGGTTCTTTTTGATTTTGGACAATCCAAAATTTTGTATATACTAGTATAGGTACCTATGACCATAACAGATATGGAATATATACATTTTTTTAAGGCCTCAAATAATTTTTTAGCATTTGTACTATGGAATTCACAGTCTTGACTTAGTTTTCCACAATTTTAAATGAGTAATACATGTTTTCAAAAGTTCCTTGGCTTCAATACGTTTTAGGGCTCAACTTAGGTTAGGGTTATGAAACGATAAGTCTGAGGTCGAGCCAAGTTACGGCTGTGTTCAGCAGGTTAAAGAAAGGTTAGGACATTGGTTCTTTTTGATTTTGGACAATCAAAATTTTGTATATACTAGTATAGGTACCTATGACCATAACAGGATATGGAATATATACATTTTTTTTAAGGCCTCAAATATATTTTTAGCATTTGTACTATGGAATTCACAGTCTTGACTTAGTTTTCCACAATTTTAAATGAGTAATCACATGTTTTCAAAGTTCCTTGGCTTCAATACGTTTTAGGGCTCAACTTAGGGTTAGGGTATGAAACGATAAGTCTGAGGGTCGAGCCAAGTTTCGGCTGTTCAGCAGGTTAAAGAAAGGTTAGGACATTGGTTCTTTTTGATTTTGGACAATCCAAAATTTTGTATATACTAGTATAGTACCTATGACCATAACAGGATATGGAATATTAATTTTTAAGGCCTCAAATAATTTTTTAGCATTTGTACTATGGAATTCTTTTTTTAAGGCCTCAAAAATTTTAGCATTTGTCTTGGAATTCACAGTCTTGACTTAGTTTTTCCAAATTTTAAATGAGTAATCACATGTTTTCAAAAGTTCCTTGGCTTCAATTCTTTTAGGCTCAACAGTTAGGTTATGAAACATAAGTCTGAGGCGAGCAAGTTTCGCTGTTCAGCAGGTTAAAGAAAGGTTAGACATTGGTCTTTATTTTGGACAATCCAAAATTTGTATATACTGTATGGTACCTATGACCATAACAGGATATGGAATATATACATTTTTTTTAAGGCCTCAAATATATTTTTTAGCATTTGTACTATGGAATTCACAGTCTTGACTTAGTTTTTCCACAATTTTAAATGAGTAATCTCATGTTTTCAAAAGTTCCTATGGCTTCAATTACGTTTTAGGGCTCAACTTAGGGTTAGGGTTATGAAAACGATAAGTCTGAGGGTCGAGGCAAGTTTACGGCTGTGTTCAGCAGGTTAAAGAAAGGTTAGGACATTGGTTCTTTTTTGATTTTGGACAATCCAAAAATTTTGTATATACTAGTATAGGTACCTATGACCATAACAGTATTGGAAAATATATACATTTTTTTTAAGGCCTCAAATATATTTTTTAGCATTTGTACTATGGAATTCACAGTCTTGACTTAGTTTTTCCACAATTTTAAATGAGTAATCACATGTTTTCAAAAGTTCCTATGGCTTCAATTACGTTTTAGGGCTCAACTTAGGGTTAGGGTTATGAAAACGATAAGTCTGAGGGTCGAGCCAAGTTTACGGCTGTGTTCAGCAGGTTAAAGAAAGGTTAGGACATTGGTTCTTTTTTGATTTTGGACAATCCGAAAATTTTGTATATACTAGTATAGGTACCTATGACCATAACAAGATATGGAATATATACATATTTTTTCAGGGAAATATTTTTTTTTTAAGGCCTCAAATATATTTTTTAGCATTTGTACTATGGAATTCACAGTCTTGACTTAGTTTTTCCACAATTTTAAATGAGTAATCACATGTTTTCAAAAGTTCCTGTGGCTTCAATGACGTTTTAGGGCTCAACTTAGGGTTAGGGTTATGAAAACGATAAGTCTGAGGGTCGAGGCAAGTTTACGGCTGTGTTCAGCAGGTTAAAGAAAGGTTAGGACATTGGTTCTTTTTTGATTTTGGACAATCCAAAAATTTTGTATATACTAGTATAGGTACCTATGACCATAACAGGATATGGAATATATACATTTTTTTTTAAGGCCTCAAATATATTTTTTAGCATTTGTACTATGGAATTCACAGTCTTGACTTAGTTTTTCCACAATTTTAAATGAGTAATCACATGTTTTCAAAAGTTCCTATGGCTTCAATTACGTTTTAGGGCTCAACTTAGGGTTAGGGTTATGAAAACGATAAGTCTGAGGGTCGAGGCAAGTTTACGGCTGTGTTCAGCAGGTTAAAGAAAGGTTAGGACATTGGTTCTTTTTGATTTTGGACAATCCAAAATTTTGTATATACTAGTATAGGTACCTATGACCATAACAGGATATGGAATATATATCTTTTTTTTAAGGCCTCAAATATATTTTTAGCATTTGTACTATGGAATTCAGTCTTGACTTAGTTTTTCCACAATTTTAAATGAGTAATCACATGTTTTCAAAAGTTCCTATGGCTTCAATTACGTTTTAGGGCTCAACTTAGGGTTAGGGTTATGAAAACGATAAGTCTGAGGGTCGAGCCAAGTTTACGGCTGTGTTCAGCAGGTTAAAGAAAGGTTAGGACATTGGTTCTTTTTTGATTTTGGACAATCCAAAAATTTTGTATATACTAGTATAGGTACCTATGACCATAACAAGATATGGAATATATACATATTTTTTCAGGGAAATATTTTTTTTTTAAGGCCTCAAATATATTTTTTAGCATTTGTACTATGGAATTCACAGTCTTGACTTAGTTTTTCCACAATTTTAAATGAGTAATCACATGTTTTCAAAAGTTCCTGTGGCTTCAATGACGTTTTAGGGCTCAACTTAGGGTTAGGGTTATGAAAACGATAAGTCTGAGGGTCGAGGCAAGTTTACGGCTGTGTTCAGCAGGTTAAAGAAAGGTTAGGACATTGGTTCTTTTTTGATTTTGGACAATCCAAAAATTTTGTATATACTAGTATAGGTACCTATGACCATAACAGGATATGGAATATATACATATTTTTTCAGGGAAATAATTTTTTTTTAAGGCCTCAAATATATTTTTTAGCATTTGTACTATGGAATTCACAGTCTTGACTTAGTTTTTCCACAATTTTAAATGAGTAATCACATGTTTTCAAAAGTTCCTATGGCTTCAATTACGTTTTAGGGCTCAACTTAGGGTTAGGGTTATGAAAACGATAAGTCTGAGGGTCGAGGCAAGTTTACGGCTGTGTTCAGCAGGTTAAAGAAAGGTTAGGACATTGGTTCTTTTTTGATTTTGGACAATCCAACAATTTTGTATATACTAGTATAGGTACCTATGACCATAATGTTTTTTTGTTGATAGCTTGCATTATTTGTAAATGTGTGCTGTATTACATTCTCTGTGTGTTTGTAGGAATATTCACTAATATGCACGCTTGTAAATTCCCACACTACGAATGATTCTTACCATTGCTTCTCAAAATTATAGGCTACCTCTCTGCGTCTGGTTGTGTTTGTTTGGTTCTTTGTTTGTATATGATTCCACATTTCATAAATTTTGTTTTCATTAGTTAGTGGTTTGTCCCTTTTTTGTAAAGCACATTTAATTTTCACCTGTTGAAGGAAATGTGCTATAAGGTTTGATTTGATTTCACATTTCCTAACAATTTTGTTTTTATTATATTTGCAGAGATGTTGATCAGGAAACACAGCCTAGTTCACCTCTAGCTAAGAGGCCAGGCAGACATTGCAAGAGTACACCAGTCTGATCTCATCTTCCATGCAGTTTACTTCAATAAATGTTCTAAAATCAAAAGTTGTCTTTGTTTCTGTCTTCTAAATGGCTCACTGAGTCTTTGTCTTAGTGGTGGGGAGGCATGCGGCCAGGTGTGAATAGCCTACCTAGCTGGCAGGTATTCCGACCCAATGCATATTCATTACAGAAAGGCCATTTTCCCTCCCTTTCTCACCTGGTATTGAAAAATAGTAGTCACAACACTAACTTTTAGCTATTTATTTTATATTTCTCATTGGATTTGCTAAAATATTTTGTCATCTTTTGATACCCAAAACCTTGAAGAACACATTTCAGCGACTGAAGGAAACCGGAGTACCAGGAGGGCTATTCGTTTTATACACTCCTTTCACAGTATGTGACTTGTCATTGAAGTAGGTCAATGATCATAGGTGACACCCAGGGGTCAGGAATGTTCTGGTCAACTGACTGATTGATCGGTCCATATTCTTGATCGAGGATCAAGCTCCGCCTCTCTCTCTATCGGTAATATTTCTACCCTGTGCCATCTGTCACATCTGAAATCCAGTTAACACTCATTACTTTTCCCTAGCTGACTGTTTTAGGGTGTCAGAAATGACATCACTCAAGCGTGGCACTGGGGTGAACTGAAAAGTGCTCGATCGTACCGATGTTCAGCAGGGCCACCATGCAAATCTCCTCCATTTCCACAGGGCCGTCTTCAATTATCATGGCCCTGGCCCTGGCTCACCCGGACCTTCCAGAATAACCTTCAGAGCCCTCAGTGCTACATCCTGATACGCAGCACATGCCCAAATCACACACCGTGACAGTTTTCCCATTATACCAACCCTTACAGTACATTATTGCGCAAAAGAGAAAAAAAAGTTTTAGACAGATGTGGGCGGTACACTGAGACAAAGTTCTTTACTTTCATGGTGAAAATTCCTTTAAATTTGAATAGTTTAATTGAATTCAAAAGCTCACACACAGCAAACTGTTACAATCAAATTCTGTCCGATACTGTGCATTTCACTTCCCTGTACATTTCACCATTGGGATCACATATAAACTTTTACAACATAATTCACACAGGGTATTTTGCTCTAAAACTGTGTACAAATATGTTAAATTAATTTATTTATGTTAAGATGAAATATGAATTCAAATTCACCAGTGAAATTCATCATACATTTTTTCCAATACAACCTTTTCAATACATACTTCAATGAATAGGACATAATTAGCTGAAATACTTGCCAAACAATAATTTAATACCACTCTAATGACAAAACAGAGTGTGCAGGATGCGAAAACTCGTCGGACCGCTGTCTGTGCCCGCTGTCACTCCGCCAACATTGTGCACGTCGGTAGTGCAGGACCATTCACGACTGTTTACCCCCCCCCCCTTTCTCTCTCATAAGAGCAGATTCTCCTCTTGACTACTTCGTCAGAGATGCCTGCTAGCGGACCCCCGTAGTGCTGATTTGCAAAAAAACGCTGCGAAGTTGTGCAGACGACAGGCAGTTAGCAGATCCGGTTTCTGGTGGTTTCTGGGTCGGGTAGGTGCATGCCCATGTGGACCTTTCTGTGCTATGTCTATGTTTTTTTTTTTTTTGCCATTAAAACCAAAATGTATTCAGCCAATCAGGGCCGGCCCTAAGATTTTGGTGGCGGGGGGGTCACTTGGTTAAATCCTTCTTACATTACATTGTCATGAAATGTTCTGTTGCCATTCCATTTAAAATTTATACCGCGAGTTCCGCGGTAAGGGATGAATAACGTTACCTTGTATAAACATTGGATCGTGTGCCCCCCCTCGTGGTCGTGTGCCCCCCCCCCCCCAGCGGTTGTGGCCCTAAACAAACGCATAGACCGTTTATGCCACAGGCCGGCCCTGCAGCCAATCATTGAATTTCTTTGGTGCTGGCTTTTCCAGTGCCAAGTGTGTTTGCATGCTGTATATACTGTACAACCCCCCAGTCTTCTCTGAAAGGATTTGCTCCAGCAACTGTTTAACAAGTGGAGTCAGAACATGCCAGAACAACTTTAAACCACAGGATCTAATTACACGATGCTGTATATCAATTAATTAATCTCTCCAGAGATTATTCTGCATAATAATCGTCCTTCCTCAAAGTCTGCGCAATCTCAAGTTCTGCATGCTTTAGTTCTGGCGGTGTTACCAACTGCAAACTTAGAAAATAAAAAAAGCGTGATCTTTCTCAGGAGGAGGATGCATACATGTGTAATAAAATGCTTTACAGCAGCCCATTATGTTACGCCACGCTCGTAAAACCTTTAGTCAATGCAGAGCAGGCGTGTTCTCCCTGGTGAGTGACCTCCATGGGCTCTGGGTTCACCCTTCAGTCTAAAGACATACTGTCTACGTTAACTAGCATCCATTAATTATTCAGCATGCGTACAGACACGTGCAGCTTCTGGCTGACGTTGATCAGCACCAACTAAATGTGACCGTCTACGGTACGAGGCCTTTCTTCAAAGTGAAAGGTTGAAGGGATGGCTGAAAACACACACACACATACAGACATACACACACACACAAACAAACACAGATACTCACAAAGTTATTTGTATTTGACTGACACAGTGTTTATGCCCAACAATATATTTATGAGGGAAATTATTATTATTATTATTATTATGATTATTGTTGTTGTTGTTGTTGTTGTTGTAAAGAGCAGTTTTCTCCTTCTCAGTCTCCAGATGTACTTCTATTTAATTTTAATTACACAAGGTGCCTGCCATAATTGCATTTGAACCAGAGAGGCAAGATGTCAGACAGAAATTCGTATAACTCTTCCTCCGATATTAGGAGAGAATATATATTAACCAATGTGACTGACTAACCGAAGAACACCATTAGAATTTTACTATTGAGATGACCTTTCAGTCACGGATGGAAGCTGTTGCCTTAAAGCAAATACAACAGTGGTGCACTGCTAGACTGTGTCAATGCATCATTTCAAATAATTTACCAAAATAATCTCTCTCTTTCTCTCTCTCTCTCTCTCGCTCTCTCTTTCTCTTTCTCTCTCTCAGCACATTATTCATGCATGAGAATATCAATACGGAGAGTAATATGATAGTCAGTATAATTATAATCAATGTTATGCATACGACAAATGCATTTCATATCTTGCTACTCTTGAACATATGTTTGATCACACAACTAAATATTGGATGAGATGTCTCAAAAAAGAAAGTAAAGTAGGAATCTTTAAGTCCCTGCGAGTTTTCATTCTTACAAAATCAGGGATTATATTATATTTTTCAAACAAAAAAGCCCATTGTGTCGTATCGTTATTGTGGTGGAATATATCATTCAGACATAAAGGGTTTTTTTTTTCTTTCTTGTTATTACTAAAGCCTACACCACTCCAAAATATTCATTATATACAGCCAACGTACATTTTCGTAACAAAGAAAGAAAAAAGTTTGTTATCTTTGTTAACTTCATACTGACTGTACCGTGCTCTAGAAGGCACTTAAAGAGATATGATGATTTATTAACAGACCATCTGTCACGCTGCTATTGTTGGTAGCCTCTGGGGAATGAGTTCAACACACTCTGTAAACGTATGGGACTTCCAATATGATAAAATGCAAACACAATTAACATTAAACAAACAAATAAATAAATAAATCCCCTCAACACTTTTCATGATTTTTATTTTTTAATTTTCAGGCTATCAGTAGGTATTGTTCTGGTGAAAAGCTGCTGAAGATCTTAATATTTTATTCATACAGTTACAGTATGCAAAAAAAAAAAAAAAAAAAGTTCTGTGCCTCTAGCTGTGTGAATTATGAAGTGATGGAACTGAAGTAAGGAGCCTGCAGGTTTTTTCCCCCTCCATAGCTACCTGGTTGGTGTGTAGGCTTGGGGTCTACAAATTATTAGATGAAGCAGGGGCTTAAAATGGCGAACCACCATTTGGTGAGAAAGAAAAAATCTCAATGCTATTGTGAGATGTGAGATTGAATTTCTATACCTATTGATATACTTTTTGGACTGGGAAGGCTTCCATAAGTGTAGAGAGAGGGAGGCTGATGCAAAGTGTGTGAGGAGGAGTAGAGAAAAAGAAAGAAAAAAAGGCGTGGAGACAGAGAGTGGTGGGACAGATATTTTTTGTTGGAGGAAAGATAGCTAGCTTTCTAGACAGTATTAAAAGCGATAGATAATCAGTGCTGTATTGCACGTTGGAGTAATAGCCGTCCGTATGTTTTCCAAGGAATAAAAAGACTGAATCCTTGCGTTGGCTGACTGTTTTCAAATCTTTGCTCACGCCACAGAAAACACGGCGAAGCACTTACTCACGGCCTTACGCTATTTTAGAATCGTCCTTTTTCCAATGTTTCCCTTAACAGTTGCATCTCATCCTCTAGATCGCAAAATTACTAAACAAATAAATAAATAAATATTAGACCACAGCTATTTTGCAGCCATGAATAAGACAATAGTTATTTATTGATATTTTGAAAGTCTCTCAGATGTGGCCCTGTTGGGTTGTCCCTACCCTGAGATTACCGGGCTGGACCCAGACGAGCGGACCTCGCCCGGCTGGCCACCGCCTTTCAGCGCGAAATCCAGCGGGAATCGCAGCCCATGTGCGGCACGAGCCCCCCGGGTCCTGCGCACCTCGTGCAGCTGGTGCGGGCAAAAACGGCAGGTGTGCGGAATCGAGTTGGGGGGGGAGACGCCGCCGTTCGAAGTGCGGAACGTTCTGGAACACCGCGCTGCCTTGGCCCACGCTGTGGATTGGGCACGCATCACACCACAGCGCGTGGAGTCGCAGCGCGCGTGCTGACGCACTCGGGATACCGTCCCAGACAAAGGTGCGGATCGCTGAGCGGAGACATTCTCCAGCAGAAAGCCCTCCCGACCCCCCAACCAAAAGCTCCAGGCAAGGTTATTTTAATTTAACAACCACAGGCCGTTATTTATTACATGTGAGCTGCACGAAGGCGTTAAAAAAATTACGCATTTTGCATACGTGAAAACTTTCTTGAGTTTGTGATTTAGTGTATGCTGATCGGGCTGCAAGCCCACCACCGTTCTCAGGTTAATGCAGATTCTGAGAAACCTTCACGTCCAGCCATTAGCTAGAGTGCCCTGCGTAAAACCATTTAGCTCAATACCATCACATCCCACGGCTGTCTGTGCAATTAGAAGATGGTGACACGCTTTAAATGCTATGACCTCAGAATTTAATGGTAATGTACAGGCCCGTGCTAAAGCCTCTTTGCCTTGGCTGAGACATTTGTGTCAATGCCTATGCTTTGTTTCTATCATAACTGCAAGGCATTATGTAGTCTGACCCAATTAGCCAATCAATCAGCATTATTTTCATGTTTCAAACTTTACGCCAACGTGTGCCAAAGTTCTGAACAGCCATCTTGCAAATGCATAGTTAAGGCGCAATTCAACCCTCTCCCGAAAGGACAGGAAACTAAATTTAAAAAAAGGGTAAGAGAGAGAGATAACTTTAAATGGTTTGCAATTTCTTGTGTAACTGAGAGCAGTGCCAACATTTAATTATAAAGAACAATGAGCGCCATGCATGTTTTACGCACAGGCTGTCACATTCCCAAACAAAGCATGTTATTGGTGCCAGGTGAGATTATTGCCATCTACGCCTGGTGGAGGCAGGTTTTTATTTTTCGAACCCTGTCCCCGGTTAGCTGACCAAGGCTGCCAGATAACCGGTGTTTGTGTCAGAAGATACCTATTGCAGCCTACCTTGAGAAAGCACTGAAATAAGACAGAATGGTCTTGTACTATTCAATACCAACAGGTAATGAAAATCGATTTTTTTTTTTTTTTCAGTGATGGTTTTCAAGGCCTTATATCTCCAACGAGATCTATATCTGTACACCTTTGTTTGAGGTTCTGTCTTGTGGTTCACCACTAAGTTTCAAAACACAAAGATGAAACCCCACTGTAATTGGGATGATTTTCAGTTCAAGCTGGAACCCTGCTAAATGGCAAGCTAATGCACTTTTAATTCAGTTAGCGAAAGCAAAACTTAATCTTGGAATCGTTTGAGGACGTTATTTTGAGATATTTGTCTCCAGAGCAAAGATAAGTGCAGTGTACTGTGATTTTTTATTTTTATTTATTTTTTGAGTGAAAAAAAAAACTGTTAGGATCTGAAGCTTATTTCTTATGATTTTCTTCACTTCTCTCCCCAGAGGAATATGAACATATATCAAACTATAACAGAGCATCATTTTTCATTACTCACAAAAATCCTGTTTTCTGTGCGCCTGTAAATGTGCAATTTCTGAATATCTGAGTTATTTTCAAAATGACGCTCTGTTACAGTTTTTTCTGTGTACTTTAAAATTGCTATTACTCAGGATTCAGATGATCTGAACAGCGGTGAATATCAAGGCATATTGTTTTCTCTAAGCTTTCCAAATTGAGGTGGGAGCGTACAGGTGAACATTTATGTGATGAAAATTTGGTGAAAAGTCAGTGAAACGGCATCTAGGCATTTGTGTGAAAGCCTGGCTACATTTGGTTGAAAAGTGAATTTTTTTTGGCCAGCTGAAATGTAGCCAGGCTATCTCTGGGTAAAACGTGAGCTATATAGGGGTTAACCAAGTCTGTTTATGTTGGAACATCTGTCAGCCTAGATTTCCACCTCGACTGTTGCTGCTCATTGGGATGTCCAGGCTGTGGTAGTTTCGAGCCAGTCAGACAGTCCGCCAAGATATGAATAATTGTGGAGACTAGGTGAATAACCCACGGCAGAATTGAAAATAGACAGCACAGAAAGTAGGAAGCAAGAAAATGGCACATTTCCTACCCAGAGTCCCAGGAACATTGCTGTTGAATATGTTGCCAGTATTGTATTCATATTTACATGTGGATTCATTTCTCTCTCTCTTTCTCTCTCTCTCTATCTCTCTCTCTCTCACACACACACACACACACCCACTCGTTCTCTTGCATGCAGTCTTTCTAATGCACAATTATGCCCCCTCTCCCTCCCTCTGTGTATGTATGTATGTATACATGCATGTAACCTGAAATCACAAGATGAAAAATGCCTTCTTAAAGCTAAAAATAAGGCTACAATTTGGGAATGTAAAATCTATTTTTAAAATCATTAAATATGCCAGGAAATACTTAAAAACTTAAAAACTCTAAATATGCCACTACACTCTTAGAATTACACTGGACTATATATCCCTTTGGATAAGACTGTCTGCTATAATGTAATGAGCCAAAAGTTTTATTTATTTATTTATCTATTTATTTATTTATTTATTTATTTATTTATGTATTTATTTATTTATTTATTTATTCATTTATTTTTCATTATTTTTTATTAGTTCACAAACACAAAATCCATCAAATGCATACCTTTGATACTTTTCATGAAATTATTGTGGGATTGCTTCTCATAAAATGTGATGGTACAATTTTTTATTGGCACAAAAATAATTCAGCATGAGGTAAGTAGGAACTCTGAGTCTCTATCAAATGACCTCTCGCCTCTATCCCGTAACAAGAACTGCCATCAAAATGGCCAGCATTAATACATTGCAACGCGTTCATTTTACGGCTGACGTCCAAGTAAATCTCTTTTTTTTATTAATATTCTACCCCATCACAAACCTAAAATAAATAAATAAATTTTTAAAAAACACGCTCCGGTAGTTAATTTCATACCCGGTTTGACATTTATTTCAAAATTCAATCAAACCCAGGTGCCAGGGGATATCAGGTATTGATGGAGTTTTTGTCACTAGCCTGATGAGGGAAGCGATATTGTGGCTTAGCTCCTAATGCATATGAGCACATGTCAGGAAGTGATTTGACACGTACTCCATCAATTCCGCAAGGCACCTGTAAGGGAGCAAAAAAAAAAAAAACCTAGTAGGAAAAAGGAAAAAAAAAAAACTTATTCCATGTTAAGAACAGCATCAGTCAGGGAAAAAACAACAGCGCGTGCACATCACGTTTTTCCCCCATGGGAAACCAACTGCCGGAAAGGAAAGGAAATAGTGGAGACACATTTATTGATATAAGAAAAAGCTGCGTTGCCACTCGTTTCAAAAAATTGGATTTCATTTTGCATCATAATGTCGTTTTGTGCGACTGTTTCATCACTGTGATGTTTTTGTGCGATTTTTAAAATGGATTTTTTTTTTTTTTCCTGAGAATGTTGTTTTTACTCACCTGACTTCATAATTACTGATTAATGTCAATGAAATCACATACAGGACCCGTGTACAGATGGCCCTGTTAATAATTGGAATTATGAGGAACAAAATAGCATTACTAATCTAATGTACTCATAGAACATCTGGCTGGATGGAACCCTTATTTCCATTTCATTATAAGTCGTTGTCGTGTTGTCACCCACACAAATGCAAATCCTTCACCCAAAGAAATCGTGCACGCGGGAATGTTCAGCAGTGAGTGTCAACGTGTCACGAATGTTTCACGCGAGCGAGAGAACATTATAGAATATAAAATGTCGCCACAGTCTACTTCATCAAGAGAATTACACTGGCCTGCCCGATTCTCCATCATCTGGGAACAGATAAATAAAATAAATAAATAAAGATAAACTTGCCGTATGGGGCATGCTGCTCTCATCTGCAGGCTCAAACACGCTTGTTGATAACATTCCCGGTGGCTGTGTTAATGAATAACTGCATTGTATTAACTGTTTGGCCAGAAAGTCTTTGCAAGAAAATTGCTCTGCAATTTGATTTGTTTGCACACATAAAAGGGGCATGGCTAGGAATTCTGGACCCCTTAAAAGAATTTTGCTCTGGCCGTTTTTAAATAAAACAAATAGAATTTGTGGACCCCCACCATCTTCACCACCTTTCGCCCCTCTAGTACATATGTACCCCCTCCCATATACATATTTCTGTTTGATTTTGAGGTACAAGCACCCCTAACTAGACAAAGGTTTTGACCCTGGCTGCTGTGCTGATCCAGGAGAATGGACTGTGGTGGTGTGTAACGGCAGTTAAAACCCCACCCTGCTGAGCTAGGTCAATCCCGAGGTCCCCAGCCAGGAGAACTAATCACACACTCTCTTGTGACATCACAATGCTTCTCCAATTGTGATGTCACATCCTGTAATTGCTCATGTGCCAGCTCATATTTCTGAACTCCACAACATATGCCTACTGGCTGGGCCAGTGGTCAATCCTATGCACAGTGTTTCCACGGTGATAAAGTGAATGACAGTGGTTTATGGTTACCCAGCTCCCGGGGTAGGGACAGCTGATGTTGAGAGTTTGCAGCTGCACCATTCAAAGAAAGTGTGTCGAATCTCTGCTCCTGATTCCCTGAAGGTCTCTGAAACCTCGGGTGTGGGGTTTCTACAAAACATTTTGGTGTCTTCTACATTGTGTCCTCTCTGGTGTCTCCTACTGTTTGTCTGGTACATTAGTGCACACAGCTGGAGTAGTAACAACCAATATAAATTATGCAAATTATGCAAAAAAAACAAAAAAAAAACTGTTTAATGTAATATTGCGTTTCAAAACACTCTGAATTATGCATTTCAAATCTTTGGTGGAAGGGCAGGTACATTACTTCAGGGGTTTCAAAACATAATATAACAGCGTGGAGTTGAAAATAACCCCCCTCCTCCTCCCCCAACAATGCGTGCGTCTAAAGTACGGAGAAGAAAATGCCACAAACTGACACTGAGGCGGGCGAACAAATTATGAAAGGTTTTTAATCTCGATAACCTGCTCAGACTCACAAAACAAAATATTGACATTTTAATAAAAAAACGCATCTTGACATTCTTCCCTTTTTTTCCGTTTTTTATTTTTTATCTCGCCGCTGGACTGACCTTTCATTGTGCGTCTCTGTGCTTCTCTCCTGGCTCTGGAGAAGGAAGCTGTGGAGTACAGCAGACCTGGCACTGGCACTAAGTCACGACTTGCTCAGCATTAGCCTTGAACAAAAAAAAAAAAAAAAAAGGCCCAGGAAAGCACAGGCCTTACAGTGATATTTAACTTTCTGGGCTTTTAAAATGTGTCAATATATTTCAGTTTTAGTGTATGTTTTTGATTAGCCCAGAGAGTTTTAGCATTGAATATCAGCCCAGTGAATTACTTCAAACTGTGCTGTGCTCATTTCCGGTTTGTAAAAACGGCTGTGGTCATTTCCTGTTTGTAAAATGGCTCTGTGGTCATTTCCTGTTTGTAAACACGGCTGTGGTCATTTCCTGTTTGTAAAATGGCTGTGGTCATTTCCTGTTCTGCAGCTGTCCACACATATGCGTGCATGCCATCCTTTCTGAGTGTGTGCTCTCTGTCTCAGCCTTGCTGCTTGCTGTGACTTGTCCGGCCATGTTTTATCAGCCTGCCGAGCTATCTTCCCCAGAAGAACAGTCATTCTTTCAGTGTCCAGAAACCTCCCGTAAACATGGCCATATATCACACCTGAACTGGTGCCCCTGAGCATCCTGTAGAGTCTTTATAATTCTGTTGCCTTTCGGTGGAGTTTTTTTTTTTTTTTTTTTTTTGGGTTACTGCTCGAGTGTTTTCAGACACCACAGAAGGCAGCACCAGTCATATTATAAGCCAATTTAATTAGCCAAGACTCTCCAAGCTTTTCTAAACAAGACGCCTAAAAAAAAAAAACAAACAAAAAAAAAACATTTAAAAAAAAAAAACTAATCAGACAGCACACAGCCCTCACAGTCTGACCCAGGACGTCATGGGCAATGTGTTACTCTGGAAGAAATATTTACCTCTTTCCACAATGCACGAAAATGCTACAGATTTCTAGATTTTTTTTTAAAATTTTATTTGCAGTTTTTCATGCATTTTTTTGTCAAAAATATTATTATTATTATTATAATTATTATTATTATGATTATTATTATTATTATTGAATCACACGTCTTAAATTAATTTATTCTCCGGCTGAACTGACATGACTGACACTGACCATTACTTAATCACCATCATGACTGCTTTCACATCATCATCATCATCATTACGTTCTTCCTCCTCTTCCTCTTCATCACCGTCCGTCTCTGGGGTGGGGGGGGGGGGGGGCGGCGCCCACGGTGATATCCCGTCGTGCGCCGGCGTGATCCGCGTGGGACGAGCGGAGCGTGACGGGTCAGCTGCGCGTCCAACGCGCTCGGAACAATCTGACTGCTGTCAATCTTGATGCAGGCGGAGGCGGCGGCCCCAGCTGGCCGCCGCTCCTTCATTTTCATGTTGGAATTGAGACCCCGGCTTCTCACCTGTCCCCCCTTTCCCTCCTCCGCCGTGATTGGACAGATCTAATTAGAGCGCTGCCGGGAGACTGAGTGGATAAGGCTTCCTATTCCAGCGTACACCGCTGCTTTAAACTCACTTCATCAGGGTATTATTTTTACACACACACACACACATGCATGCACACACACACGCATGCATGCACGCACACACACGTACACACGTACATACTCGAGATGCACACATACACATGTGCACACACACACTCACACATGCCCACACACACACATAACCATGTGTACTCATGCATGCACACACACACTTCACAAATAAGTTGCTCTGACGATGGTGCTTTCATTGCATAGGATGGCTTTGTGTTCCATTTTGGGGAGCTGTGTGCCTCATTTGCCTGGATAAACAGCCATTAGAACAAATGGATTTTAACATGCCGAATGGAAGCGGTGCAAGTTGCCCTGGATCTGCCAGGCAAATGAATAGCAGCTGCACCCACTGCTCATTTTCTGTACACTGAGTGTACTCTTAACATCATCATGCTATGTGGCTCATCCTGGGTGCACACATCCGGAGTATAGTACCTACTACTACTGCTGCTAATACTACTGCTAATACTACTACTGCTGCTGCTGCTACTACTGCTACTACTACTTCTACCACTACTACTACTGCTGCTGCTGCTCCTACTGCTACTGCTACTACTACTACTGCTGCTGCTCCTACTACTACTACTACTACTACTCCAATATTGAATGAGTCATTTTCCTTGTTGTTTGCAGCAGCTACAGGTAGTGAGCCAAAACTGAATTGGAAACACCTGGGCAAAGGAGAGGCAGCGACTGCGTTCAAAGCAGATGCTCGCGCGCAGGTGTGGCTCATCCATTAATTATGCAAATAGCATCCCAGCATGCATAAGGTCACATTTAAAAAATCTGGCCAGGCCTGATTGCCTGTGATTATGGCCAGCATCGCTGCACGAGGAGACCTCGGGGGAAAAGGGGGTGATTGTTGTGGAGCCTTTGCCAGTAGCCTCAGGGACCAAAATGGCTGAACTCACTGATGTTTCATGAATCACACTTTCACAAGTTGATGTCAGGTGGATATCCAGGATCGGGATTTTCATGTAGATCAGCTGAGGATAAATTCTAACCTGAGGGTCAGTTTCATGAAGAAGAAAAAACAAACAAACAAACAAAAAAAGAAAAACATGGCTCTTCCACCACCCTATTAAGTGACTTCACCTTGGTCTCCTAGTGAATAACTATTTCTACAAGAAACAAGGTGACCTTTCCCCTCTATCAACAAGAAATACACAAGGGATTACAGTAGAAAACAGTCCTTCCTATTAAATGAATATTATAATTAGCACATTCAGACTATGGAAAGGGAATAATACCAAAGAAAAAAATAATAATAGGGAAACATTTATTTTTTATTTCATTTATTTACTTTATAAAAAAGAAAAAAAAGAAAGAAGAGTACTGATTCAGACTGTCTGGTTGTGCCTTTGAAGCTCTGTAAATGTATCCAGAACAGGTCTAAAGTAATAATACTGCTGGCAGATGCAGTTTCCTGACAATACAGTCACCAAAACATTTTATTTTATTTTTATTTTTTTCTGTTTTTCAGAAATGTGTTTGAAATCCTGGCAATAACACCACCCACTTCAATGTGTATTAACCTCAAACCTTATGCATGCAAATACTTTCCAGCAACCCCACACTGAAGGATTACCATATGATGAATACTTTACGCTTTAAAATGTTCTGAACAAACAGGGACACATTGGATATTCTTGGATGTATTTGACTTATTTTTCTTTTCTTTTATTCAAGGTGTGTTTGACCTCAGGGTAATGCACCCCTTCTCAAAAAAAAAAGAAAAACTGTTCAGAAAAGAGAATAGCGACCATCAGCTCTTGACACAATGTGCTTATTGTGTATGTTTCAGTGCAGACTGAATTCAAATCCATTTCAAAGTAAGGATTGCTGATTAGATGTGCATGGACAGAATCCTGCGTAACTTAAGTTTAGTGTTTATTCTCAACCTTTGACTCTGCCTTTTGCGGTATCACCTCCCCAGGGGGAACCATACAAGTACCCAGCATGCCTCACCAATTGCATGTCTCAGGTGGAGGACAAAGGGCAGACTGTGCATCAACTGAAATGCAGTAAAATGATGAGAAGAACAGGGAATTGCAAACATATGTATATATTTGCAAAGAACACCCTGTATGCATATACAGTATAATACAGCACGTATAACCGTATTAACCCTTAAGATTAGGATGTGCTTCTGCCATCAAAACCACAGTCTGGCCATTCAAGGGGGTTCTACCCTTCAATGGGGGATTTCATCGAACAAATATGCCATTATACAACATTGTGATATAACACAAGCACGTATTAATGCTTTTTTAGATTTTTTCAAACCAGGAGAATATAACAGGCATGCATAAACTGGGAGTGACATCACCCAGGTCAGCACTGAATAGCTCACACCATGGGAAAGGTACATGACTGCAAGAGATATACATCATTACAGTGTGGATATTATTCATGTGGTATTATGTGCTGTAATGTTACTGATGTGGCAGTGTGTGTCTTCCATCTGTGCGACTGAGAGCTTCTCTACCTGAGGAGTGCATTGCAGTGAAGTGAAGAGATGATGAACTCTTAAAGGAACATTGAGTCGAGATCACTCTGAGTTATTAATAAATCTCTGCGTGCTCCTGATTGTGGAAACAGGAGGCAGTTTTAGCCATATATATATATGAAGATATTATGCATTATTATGTTGTCTGGATGCAAGATGAAGCTGTTCTAATAGCGACAAGCAGCAGCAGGTGTCCGTTGTGTGTTACCCTGTTGATTGGTTGGTTTTTAACCCGTTTAAACGTCACTATTAACTTATTTTTTAAATTTGACTGCATTCTACTTTCCAACCCAAATAGTTGTTTTTTTTTTTTTCAGCAATGCTCCAAACCTGCGCCCGCATCAAGTTGTGTAGGAAGAGACGCCGTAACAAATCGAAAAGCACCACACTACCACAAAATAAATAATGTCCAAGTTCGAAGCGGTAGATAGGAAAAGAGACAAATGTAGGGGGAAAAAAAACTGCAGCAAAATGGAGATCCCTCAAAACCATTCAGATGTGCAGGCTGATGTAAAGGCATTGACAGAGTGGAAGGCGCAATAAAATGTATTAAATGTGCTGGATGTCAGTGAAAATAAATGATATTTCACCAAAATGTTATTGGCACCCCTGTTTTCGCTGCTTTTTGCATTCCTATCTTAACAAAGTCATCGATAGTGTTTTATGAGATCGGGGATTTAGGGGGAATCTTTGGCCATTCCTCCATACAATGCCATTCACGTTCCCGTCCTTGGTCAGTGCTTCTGGACTTCTTTCTTCAATGGAAACCACACATTTCCAATCAGGATTCAATCACATCTGGTGACAGCAGTCATTTTGGTGGTCACTTAACAATTTTTTGGTTGATTTTGAGGTATGATTGGGATTATTTTCTTGTGGAAAATAATAAAAAACTGACTTCAAAGAACTATTCTGGACAACTTATTTTTCAGGTTTCCACTTGTATTTTGGCTTTTGGGTTCTAAAAAGAAAAAAAAGTATGCCAGGATTTAATCAAAATGTGTGCAAATAGAAGTTTTACTAACAAATATGTTCAAAAGCACACCAATCCCCAGAGTTAATGAGAGAGAAAAACAAGTGTGTGCTGAAAAATAAGCTATATTTGTATTAAGACAAAGCTAAGCACCTATGCTGATTGTATCCAGGGGTCAGGGAGAGCAAGGTAATCATGTGAAAATGTAATTTAGTGTTTATACCACTTGTCCTGCCTGTGGAACTTCAGCAGCAGTGGAATTCTCAGCAATAAAATGAATCATCAAAAATCTATGTAATTTGGTTTAAAATACTGCTCATGTGAAACAAATCTATGTTCATTTCTCTAAAAATACTTCATAAATAAATACATTTAAATAATTATGTCTTAAAATGATTCTCAGATTACAGAAATCTCCCCTTATCCATATGAAAATACTTCACCCCCCCCCACCCCCCACCCCACTGCCCCTGGTCTACCTGGAATGTAGTGCGTCCAATCAACAAATGCAAAATTAATGCTCATATACCTGTGTTTTAGTATTCCAGATGCATAGGTTTGTTTTTCAGGATATGTGAAATGTAAATGGAATTTGCCTTGGAGTGTCTCCTTGTATTGGTTGCTTGGTAACCTTGGAGCTGTATCGTTGTGATTAGGTGGTCATAAACATCAAGCAATTTATGTTCTTTGGACACTTGATTTTTTTTTTTAGTCTTTATTATTTATTTATTTATTTAAATAAACAGATTTTCCAGTATTTACACCACATAACTTTATAATACAACAGTACACAAAACGTTTGCAGAAGCACAAAAATAAAAACAATAATATAAAAAAAAAAATTATGCAAATAACAAATTGTTCAAAACCTCTTCAGTAATCAACTCCTTGCCAAGACCAATAAGGCATGTTCTTTGTTAATAAGAATGTTCAACGTTTTATTTTTTATTTTTTCTCACCTTGGAAGTCATGGAGCACAGGTGTGTCACGTGAGTCCAGTCCTCTGCTGCCTCTGCTGAGCTCTGTCACACAGGAATCCTTTCATGTGGAAGACCTGCCTGAGGTTTTCGGTGGGTTAGCAAAATGCAGTCCTGGACAGAGACAGAGCGCAAAAGAATGCCTGTTCCTTCACAAAGGGCCAGGAACGCAGACGCAGGCTCCCACAATGCCGATGTGCAGAACCTGGCCACCCGGAAAAATATAAAGCAAATTTACAGCCTGCTGAATTGCTTTTGTCGAACGCATTGATAACTCAGACAAAAGCGGAGCGTGTGATTTGTATCACCTCCGGAGGTACGCCGAAATGGCATTTTGTAAGCTGTGCCTAGCACGCGGGAGTACTTACTGAAGATTTGCAACGGGCATTTAGGAGAATCAACAAAGAAATGCACATGGAAAAAAAAGCTATTACTAATGGTGCGTGCGCCAATTAGCTTTATATTAAAATCTACCGGTGCTATACATCACAGGTCCTCTGTCGCGTTGTTAATGGTTAGCCTTTCTGTTACCCTACGGGCTGGCAGGCAGCGCTAAGAAGGGCCTGTGCCTGGAATGCCTTCATTGTTGTAAGGCTACCATGCTTGCTCAGGGCCTACATATTTCATCAAGTGCGATGATATTCATCAAACACGTGGAAGTCAATTCCCCGGAGGAACAAAAAAAAAAAAAAAAAAACTATTTTCGAAGTGAAAAAGCAGAGCAGACTTAAGACATTTAATCATTACAAATGTGGACATATAAGGAATGGCTGGAATGTCAGTAGCGTTTCATCACGTCCTGAATCTTTATTTAGATTTGATCCTTCTGTCCTCCATTACATGAGGGAGAGGGGACCCGGGGAAAAGGACAGTGGAGGAAAATTATCCACGTTATCCAAATTCCGAGAAATATTTTTGGTTCAAAAACAACGCGGTGCCACTGATTCCCATCTCTAAGAATAGGAATTTCAGCATGATTTGATTCAAACAAGGCCTGTCAACACTCACCTAAAGAGGTCTCTTCTTAGCAGCTGCACTACACAGATCCGAGTTCCATAACTTAAGGCTTGGTTGTGTGTGTGTGTGCGTGTGTGGGTGCATGTTTGTATGAATGTGTGCATGTGTGTGTGTGTGTGTGTGTTTGTGTGGGTGTGTGTGTGCATGTGGGTGTACATTTCTGTGTGTGTGTGTGTGTGTGTGAGTGTGCGTATGTCTGTGTGTTTTTGTGTGTGTGGTCCTGCTTGGCTATTAATTAAACATTGAAACTGGTGAATTTCAGAAGATGGGGCATGTGGCCAAGTGGTGGCAGGTCCCCACCAATGAGCCAGAGGATAATGTCAGCTTTGCATTCATAACACAGAATGCATGGCCTACATTTCGCTTCTGACCAATTCGGCCACGTCACACTGACCTTTTCTTCCATGTAATAGGGCCAGTTTCTCTGGGCTGTCGCACTGCTTGGGCTTCATATGGATCAGTACACAGACCACTGGAAAAATCAAGGGTCTTACACACACCACACACACTTACACACACACCACACACACACATACATACACTCACACACGCACACTCCTGATTTATATTCTATTCTATGCTTGTGGATATCGGTTTGAATCAGTATCCATTAACTAGGTGCCTGTAACAACTCTTAATCACTGTCTTTAGCTAAATATTCACTCTCATCTCTCACGTTTTTTTTTTTTTTTTGAAGTGCATCGGAGTCAATGATATATGGTGCGTGCAGCTTTGAAAGCTGCAGCTCATTGGTTCTGCCCCCGATCTGGCACGGAGCCCATTGGTTAATGCGTTCACGCGAGGCGAATTGAAGTCCTCCGAAGCAGTAATTTTTGCAGATCGTGCAGTGTTCTCAGTCCCGCGCATTTTGTGTAGATTGCACGTGTCATTTTATTCTTGGCATATTTATGTTGAAATAAAAGCATGAGTTGACATTCATGAGTTTGACGTTAATTTGTTCTAGCGCCACTAATTTATTCATCTGTGTGCACTCTGACAGATTACAGTTATGACAGAAGTGCAGTAATTTAAGTAACTCCACTATAAGACGGAAATAAATGACTGCTGTTTTGCCACACGCAGCAAACAATCTATTACAGACCACATCCATTACAATGCAATTCACAATATGCAAAGCAAAATTAGATTTGTGTAATATCGCATTCCCATATTTCAGTCATGTACTGTATAAATACAGCTGTAGGATTTTGAAGTAAACTCACTTCAGGGACAACCAGCAATGATAATCTGATAAGAAAATACTTTGTAATGTGCGTTGAAATGATTGCCACCTTAAAACATTCTATGGTATGTTTCTATAACATGTGCATGTTTTTGTCATTTGTGTTAGAATGTAACTAAGTTTGTCAACATTCTGCCTCACTCGATTGCCATGAACTTCAGATAGGTCTCCCTGAAGCGCAACAAGACAAATTGCAATGCCCTTTATCAATAGATGTTCAACCGATCCACAGGGACAATCTAACCTGGTTATTCCCGGGCAGGGTTGTGGGGAGGGGTTTGAGCCTATCCCAGCATGCATTGGGAGGAGGAGGCAAGAATGCACCCTAGGCAGGCTGGCAATCCATCGCAGGGCACGCACACCATTCACTCACCGCCTCATACCGATGGGCAACTTAGAGTCTCCGATTAGCCTGACCTGCGTGTCTTTGGACTATAAGAGAAACGTATGGAGGGGGAAATACCTCCACGAATTGTAGAATAGTGAGGATAGATAATTAACATGTGTCTGTCTTAAGAATCCTCACATGTAAACACCGAGGAATGCACGGGATATATATATATATATATATATATATATATATATATATACCAGTAATCAGATGCAAAAGTATAATCAGTTTCATAATTTAAAAAAATCAATTAAAAGTTAAATTAAAAAATGAGTCATTAAATCATGATTATGAATTCCAATATTACATATATAAATAATAACCAACATGCGTGAGTTCTTTGAGGTGGAAGTCTCAAGCACCTATCCAAATAAATCAGACCCATAATGAGGTTTAATAAAATAGAATTTATGAAACAAACAAATATCTAAACTAAAATCCTAAATAGGGGAGGATATGAAGTGGATGCTATAGTGTCGCATGTTGGGCGTGTGTTCACCACCACATGTGGTGCAGGGGGGAACAAGGGCTCTTCTTTTGGAGTGACAGTATGAATAAGCTTTTAGCATGCAGTGCTAAGTATGACTTCTATTGAAGTTAGCTAATCTCAGTGCACCGTGGACTTCTAAATATACGAGAACATATCGTATATCAAATGAGTAGATATTAAGGGTACCAAATTAAGGGTTTTATTATTATTATTATTATAATGTGTGTGTGTGTGTGTAATTTTACAAAATTAAAAGTATTTATTTTGGCTCAACCTAAGTTCTGTAAAAGATTTGGGTAAGCGTTATTTCACGCTCATGATGTCATCATCCCAGAGTAAGTAAGGATCACTGAATCGGGATGGGTGGGGCTTTATGGACCGTCAATCACAGACATATCCGGTTGAAACGAGAATATTTTTGTTTTTATCTCTCAGGAAATATCTATGACTGACGCACATGCCACAGTGACTGACAGTACAAGATTGGGATCCATCAGGCCCTTACGTTCTCATAATTAATTAATAAGGGCCAAGGTTGGAATTGGTTTTCTTGGTTTTAGGTTTTCTCTTGGCTGACCTAATGCGTCCTTCCAAGGTTCTCATGGAAAGTCAAGAGTTACTGTTTACAAACTGTGAACAAAGTCCACCCGCCTCCAAGTTTCTGTAGCTTTGGGGCCTAGTGTTCGGATGAGGATGAGGACAGTTGGTTTTCTACGTTTTGAAAGATGAGACAGAGAGAGGGACGGCTGCATTTTGTAACTGTAATCCTGCACAAGAATGTTAGCAAGCACATTTTGGTTTCTATTCTCACAGCCTCTTTCACTGATGTTAATTCGTCAGATGGATAATGCCAGCAGTGGGTAGCATGAGGCTAATTTACTGCACATATATATATATATATTTATATATATTTGTCCTCCTCGGATGTTCCCCCATGAGAGCAGATCCAGTACTGGCTTTTATATCTGTCGGCTTTGGAGATTTGAGCTTTGCAGGCGAGGAGGCACTGAAGCCTCCTCTGGGCTCTAATGCCTTAAACAAGGTTGGCGAGGGGGGGGAGCGGGGATGGGATCCCTATCTGCCTGATTTGTTTCTGCTCAACTGGGGTGATGCTGCCTTTGTTGTTTTTTTTGGGAGGGGAGGGTGGGATCCCGCAGTACTGGACTTACCGACTCCCCGGCAGCGGTCTGGACGGTTCGGGCGTTGGCTTCGTCCGTTCGCTCGCGCGCTCAAACCCCGCGTCCGCCCCGCTCGTTCCCGGAGTCCCATTCGCCGCCGCATCCTTTTGATGTGCCTCGCCAAGGAACACGTTCCGCTTCCCCGTCCAGGACACAAAATGGACGCTGAGCGCGTGCGATAAGTCTGTCGTCTGTCATGGGGCTAAAACCCAACCCCATTTATAAATCCATAGAGAGGGAGGGGAGGGGGTTGGGGGGGAGAGAGAGAAAGAGTGTAAGAGAGAGAGAGAGAGAGAGAGAGAGAGAGAGAGAGAGAGAGAACGTGTGGCTCAAGAGTTATTTTCATGCCGGCAGGGGGACAAGATGTCTTGACGGAAAAATAGCATCTTGTTCCGTTGCTCCTTCCTGCCACAGCACCTTCCCCCCCGGGCCTGCCCCCCCCCCCCCCCCCCCCCAACCGCCTCTCATTCCCCCTCATCCCCTTCTCTGTTAGTCCCCAAGCGTCTTGGAGTTCTCCCGCTTCTCTGTGATTTATGCAAGCAGCATTTTACCACTTTTCAGAGCTGGCACACATGCCGGTGAATGGATTTGTTTGCAGGATCTGTTCTGCCCAAAGCTACACCCCCCCCCCACACCCAGCCCACCCAACACCACACCGCACCCCACACCCCCCACATGTTCCAGCTAACAGCATTCAAAAAGTCTCCACGGCATTTGCTGACAAGCCAATGGAATTGTGATGTGAGAAAGCTGGTGCTCGATGCTGTAAAGGCTTATGTCTGCACAGCTTCGATTGCAAAGTCGACATCGTATAAGAACTCCCATTGTTTTTCATGCAAGCACGGAACCTGACTGCCATCTAAAGCGACTTCCTATTTCTGATGCTGTGTATGCGTGTGTCTGTATTTTTATTACTGGATTATTTGTGAATATAAAATTGTTCTAAATGATCGAAGAGATTAATGCATTTTTCTCTCTCTCCCCTCCCCTCTTTCTCTCTCTCTCTTCCTCTCTCTCACACGTGATTCTGTTTTTTTTTTTCTTTTTAAGACTCTCATGACAGCTTGTCAAAAACAACATAAACAAACCCTTACAGGACCGGTCACTGACCAATCAGTCAGCCATGTTGGCCTGTCAGTCAATCATATCAAGCAAACCACGTCCTTCACTGCTAGTCCAAAGCCAAGACTTTTTTTTGGCCTATGTATTCTCAGTAAGAGCCAACTAAACCCGTGAATCACTGTGGCTGCTGGTCACCCCAGAAATGCGATATAACTGCTGGCTATTTCACAACTCTGCTACAGTGCATGGCTCTGACACTTTGGATGTTCTCTTCACAGAACTCTCATGGAGCAAAATGTGCCTGAAATAATGGTTTTCGATATCTACCCAGTCATGTCCAAACGAGATAAAAGCAGCTTTATAGCATAGCACCTCTGGCATAAGATGAGCCTTTTTTTTTTTTTTTTTTTTTGCCAAAGCGGCGCACAATTTCTTTTTGGTTCTCTACCAATCCCTTGCGGTCGGCAGGCTTTCTCTCCAAAACGAAAGAGCGCTGGCTGGCTACCTCACGCCAAATTCTCTGTGCCACCCACTCACCGTACCCCAACACATAAAGAAAGAAGGAATGCAACTTTTTCCATACCCCTCTTCCTCTTGCCCGTGACGTTCCCTTAAGGATTTGCTGCATGGAAACAGAGAAGAATTAAAGATAATCTTTTTCTCTCTTTTTTTTTTGTTTGTTTAAAACAAGCAAAACACAATTCTTTGTACTCATTATCCTCTTTTCAGAAGGGTAGCTTGTGCCGCACTCAATGCGGATCAGGCTAAGCTTTTGGATGTTCGGATGGGTGACTGGAGGCTAAATCTGCAGGCAGTTTCCAACTCACTTCAATCTTCAGTAATTCTCCATTCTCCAGTGAAGGAATTGCTGAAATAGTTATATGCACATAAGAATAATAATAATTACAATAATGTTTGTGTGTGTGTGTGTGCGTGTGTGTGTCGTGTGTCTGTCCATGTGTGTGTATTCTGTGCCTTGGATTCTGTTTGTTTAGTGTAGTTTATTTCTCCACCATCATTATTACCGTTTTTTTTTTTTTTTTTTTTTGAATTTTTTTTTTGTATTCTTTCTGGAGTTTCCACAAGTACATGATCCCCTGTGTCTCTCAGTCCAAAATCTTTTTTGAACTCATTGTCTGGCGACCTGTGACCTCTTCCCTAAGGGTGGGTGGGGGGTTGGGGGGGTTGTTGGTAGACCATCCATAAGGTTAGATAGCAGTTACATTTTAACAACTTTCTAGCAAAACCCAGACACAATTGTATGCGTTTCTCTGATAGGTTGCTTAGCTGGAGAGAACATAGTGCCTCTAGGTATCCTATGCATCTCCGACCAAGCATGATGTTGCAGGCTCGCTCCTGTATGCATTATAGCTATATGACTTGGTTTTTAGCCCGGGAATCCTGCCAGATTGGGACTGCATATTCCAGGAAGGGCCATTTCCACAGATACTGTACATGTTAATGTAGGTCCAGTTCAGTGAAAATTGTACTTGAAATCAGGTCTTCTGACAAAATGATGTGCTTCACTCCAGCACAAAGCAGCTTCCTTTCAAAAGAAAGGAAAACTGCGTTTTGTAACGTGATCAATACCACTAAGAAGCGGGTGGTAAATTAAGCCTTTGAATTTTATGCGATATGATTTTTAACGAGTGTCCATACAAATCATACTGTATAGAATGATATGATACCAGATTTAAACACGATTCTGCCTTCGCTTGCATTTATTACCAATTGGAAATGATTGAGTTAAAAATAAAAAATAAAAGATTTTTATTCATCTCAGGTTACAGTGGAGGAAAAATAAATAAATAAATGAATAATGGTTGCATAATGTATCTGGAACATAACTCGATGTGTGAGCAGGTGGGTTCTCCCTGTAATACTCCATTTTGCCTGAATGTATTGACATGCACTGTGAGGGATGTGATAGAAAGAGAAAAGGGCCTGAATTATAAATAAACTCACCAGAAATAATCTTCAACAAGATCTATAGCCTTCAAAAAATGAAAAAAAAAAAACTCTTTCCCTAGACAGCACCCTCTGCTTTCCAAATAATTTCTCATCACTGCTAGAAAAGATTTTGAGAACCGGATAGGGGTGTGCACAAACACAAGACTACCTGTGTTTCTACCTACAGCAGTGCATCTGTTCATCCAGTGCAATGATCATTATCTGCATTGGAAACAAGGAGGGGCATCTACCTAATTGCCCAAGGTACAGTATCTGTCTATTTTACGGGTGCTATTTAAAATGCTGAGAAAAAATACTTAAAGAGTTAAAAGACATAAAGAGCATTGCCTGCTATCACATTGGCACTTAAAAGTGAAAGATCAATAACCTGAGGATTGTAATGGCTTAAAAATAAATAAATAAATGTAATGACATTGGATCGCAGCCTAATTCTTGTGACTGAAAGCCCAATTTTCCTGCTTTACTGAGAACAAGAAATTAATGTCCATTATATATATTTATTTATTTATAATAACATTACCTCTGGTTGTTCAAAAACACCATTTTTGTCACCCCAAAGTGACGTGACACAAAACCACAACTGTGCTTCAGAACTCAGCTAATTCACTCACTGCTAAATTTGATCTCTGCACCTAGCATACTGAAAGTGACAGACAGTTATGTGTTTTGGTTACAATTTGTGAAAGTAAGTGTTGTATTGGATTTGAGAACTGGCAATAGAGAAGCATGTTGAAGGAATAAACATACTTCCACTATGGCTTCGTTATATTAGTGTCGATGGATTGTCTTCTCTTCTGATAAAAGAGAATGTCTCAAAAGAGATACAAATCAAGCATGTTATTCACTGAAAAGTACAAATGGAAGTGACACAAAGGTGTTCGAACTAGACAGCACAGCAGATACAATATGTTAATAAATGAATGAATTAATTAAATTCTATATTATGGACACTCAGCTAATACGTTTTGTAATTCAATAGTAAATAGTTAATTTATAAAAATGCATGTCTAGCTAGATGTGATATCTTTTTTTTTTTATCCTAATGCTTTCTTCTAATATTTAAATGAAGCCCCAGCAGAAACATTCACTAAATAGCGTCATTAAATTGGGTCCAGTAATTATACTGCTGTTGATGGATGCTGTCTATTGCTCCGCTTTTCAGAGTCCTTTTAGATGACGTTGGTTTGAAGTTCATTTCAGGTTTCTGGAGGTAGGCGTCGGCCATGTTCTGGGGTCACCGGGCATCACAGTGATAATCTGAAGCCTCAGAAATAGTCTCATTAACCTTCCTGCCTCAGTTGCCGACCCTACTTTTACTATCAACCTTCATTTGATGTATAAAAGTGTGCCTTTTAAATAAAAATAAAACTCTCCTTTTTTGACTTAGTGGGACTTGTACAGCACTTAGTTTTCTGAATATATTACTCACCCTATATGTCTGACAGGGCCCATTGAATACTGTTCATTAGCTGATTACCTCTATCTGGAGGGTGTGTATGAAATTCAGGATTTAACACCCTCCGGACAAGAATTGTCTCATTGTTTTATTGCCCTGCACTGCCCGGCAATTCACTTGCAGCTCAGTCAAGCATTATGCAAAGATTCAGCTAAATTCAAACTGTATTAGGCGATGGCCTAATACAGCCCCAATTAAACTGTCATATAAAATAAATAAATTAAATAAAATAAAATAAAAATGGTACTTTTTAAACTGCAACTCATAACCAGTATGTATTGGTTGATTTAATTATCTCCATAATTGTATTCATTGATGCTGAATGCAAAAAAAAAGACCTTGGTTTGTTTGAAAGTGGCTAACCGAATAATTTTTCAAAAGTGCTGAACACTCTGGACAAGGATGAGGGAGGAGTATGAGCAGAAGCTCAAGGTTTTCTTCTTTTCAGTAAAATCTTCCGGATGAATCTACCATGCAGTCCTTATTTTGTCTGGTCACAGCAAGTTATTTATTTATTTATTTATTTATTTATTTATTTATTGATTGATTGTCATTTCTTTATTTTATGAAAATACATATTTTCATGACAATTAGACAATAAAATATAAGATACGATTAGTATACTTTCTTGCAATAAGAGGCACATTTCGGTGCTCACACAGATGTTTGTATTGACTGAGTGGCTAACAGCCTGGGGAAAAAGTATTGTCTCCACGCTATTGCAGTGAGCTTTGGGATATACCACAGAAAGAGAAATGACCACCCAACTATCTCAGGCAAGAACACCATTCTGGGCTTGACAAATGACTTTACAATTGAATTGTCTCATCTCAGCTGAAGAAGAAAAAGAAAAAATGAAAAAAGCTTTCCACCAAATTATGCCTTTTCTCAATGGAGATCCTTTGAAGTGAAATATTCAATGGAAGTGAAAGGAGATAGAAATGCAGTGGGTTAAAAAAAAGTGGAGAACAGATTTCCCATTGATGATGTGCAGTTATATAAAGCTTTATGGAAATGAAATGGGGAGGCTTAGAATTGGATTCCTTGTACCCAATTTGGAGGGGAGAGGCAGGAACTGTGGTGAGGGGAGGTAGAAATAATATCAAATCGATTTTATTTCTCTAGTGATTTTTACAGATCTGTGAGTATCAGAGAATAATAAACCCCCAGGGCATGATTATGGCGAGACGTGAAACCACGTAGAACGTACCCCGCCCGCAAACCTTCCACCCTAACAGTCCGCACTTCAAGCTCCACAACAGTCCCCAAACCTTCCCGCATTAACCCAACGTCCCGAACTCACATCTAACCAACGTCCGCAAACCTTCCACCGGCATTAACCCAACGTCCCCGCAAACCTTCCACCATCATAAACCCAACGTCCCCGCAAACCTTCCACCGGCATTAACCCAACGTCCCCGCAAACCTTCCAACAGTATAAACCCAACGCCCCCTCAAACATTCTAACAACCTTCTATCAAGTCTCTGTCTGCTGTTTAAAACTTTAACATAACTCTCACCATAATGCAGGCATACAAATGCTGAGAGGCACCGGATTGTATTGCCTCAATGGAGTCATTGACTTGTCTCATTCACCTCAGTACAGAACGTCCTTAAAAACATAAGCTCTCTCTCTCTCTCTCTCTATCTCTCCTTTTTTTCTCAGGTTGTGTTACTCTGATGCTTGTTCTTGGCCATCCTCCCAGATAGCACCATTGTATTGTCTGCAGGCTTGTTGTCAGGCCTGCATGGAGACAGATTGCATTAAAAAAATTCCCACACCTGAAAGACACTAGCCCAACTGATCGGTTCTATTCTGACCCCCGCCTCCCCCGTTCTCCTGCTTAGCCCTTTGTCAAACCAGCAGGGAAAGAAAAGTGTAAATTTTTATTATTTTTTTTGTTCTCACAGTCTAGTCTTTACTTTAAGCCCTAAGCTGTTACTCTCTGTTTCCTGGTGTCTCCTTTACAGGTCTGCTTCAGTTCTGTTTTTCATTTTCTTTTTTTCCCCATTGTCATGTACATCCTACCATTTCAGGAACGCGCCCCGTTGTTAAATTATTGAAAGATTAAATGGGACATGGGCAGAGAGTTGAGCCGAGAGAAATGAATCAGTCTCTGCTTCCCAGGAAGTTGGCTGGCTCGTTTTTTTCTTCTTCTACTCCCGCAGATCAGTTTGCTGAGTGCATGCTGGTAGACACCGACTGAACTCGTACATTTATTGTTTTGTGAGTGCCGCCAAAGAATTGAAAATAGTTGCTCAGATAGGAAAGTCTGCACACACATAGGATCAATAACTGTGTACTTGCTTGATGGTTTGGTAATGGCGGTCGATCACTGGCTTTTGGAAGAGGCGTAGTGTCAGATGTTTCGTTGTTGCCGGTGCTACATTATTTTTTGATGGTTTTTGGAGATTATTTCTGGTGAAAATTACACATTAACATATTGAATATATGTGGTGTCACTGCCTCGGTTGGCTTGGGGATCGTCCTCCACGTCTGTGTGGGAGCCCTGGGGAGAGCCACTGGAAGTCAGTGTTGAATACTGACTAATCCAGACAGCCTCATTGTAGATGCATAACCATGGCTCAGTCTGGACTCGGAGCAGTGACGTAATTTATAATTTTGGCGATGGCTATGATGGGTATGCTTTCACTCAAGGATTAACCTTTTAAATAAACAGTTGTTTTATTTTACTCATAGCACAGATTGCTGTTTGTGTTACGGCAGAGTTAATCACTGACCCCCCGCACTTCAAAGAAATTTAGGGGGAAAAATATATGATGAATGAACAAACCTTTACCCAGTCAAGAAGTCATTAACTCTCAGGGCACTTGGATATAGTGGCAAGTGGCAAAGACGGTTTTGTAACTCATGATTTGCTTTGCTGTGGAGATTGATAACATTAAAAAAGGTCAAATAAATGCCATAAGAAAGCCAGCATCTTATGCATAAATCTATTTAATATCTAATTAAAGGGTTTGCAGAACAGAAAGAAAAAAAATGCTTGCAATTTTACACGAGACATCTTATTATCAGCTAGTCATAAGGACATAATAAATAATAATATATACAGTGGAGAATAAAAGCGTGAGGACACTATAACTGATTGTGCTAATTATTTATCAAGGGCCGATGCAATTATGATATTCATTTCATACATTATATTTGACACATTTTGAATTCAGAGATTCTCGTCTGAACTCCCCTGTCGAGAGCAGGTTTTATTTGAGCATTCACAGCCTCTCTGTTAGCTTAAACCAGTCTGTCCATTCTCCTCAGTCGTCTCCCCAGAGAACTTCTCCTCACTGGATGTTTTTTTTTATTTTTATTTTTGGCACTATTCTCTGTAAACTCGAGAATCTGTTGGGCAGTGTGTAAAAATCCCAGGAGGGGGAGCTGTTTCTGCGATGCTGGAACCGCCACGTCTGGCACCAAGTGCCATACGATGCTCAGAGTTGTTTAGATCATGCTTAGATCACCCATTCTAATGTTTGGTTGAACAACAACTGAATCTCTTCACCATGCCAGCATGCTTTTTGTATTGAGTTGCAGCCAGACATGTTGTTTGGAGAAGCAGGCTTCTTACATTAACAAGCAGGTGCACCTAACAAAATTCCCACTCAGTGTATATACAGTATGTGTGTGCGTGTGTATATATATATATATATATCACCAGGGCCCAATTATCAAACCTGCTATTATTATTGTTTTCTTAATCTTCAAAATATTACATTTATGATAATATGTTCCTGACATTAGCATCATGCTTTTGTTTTCATTATCACAAAACTACATAATTGCAGGAGGTGCTTGAGATATGCAAAATCAATCAAACGTGACATTTAGAAATGAGAAGGGAAAATAACACAGCGATCCCAAGAGGAGTGTGGGAGCTTCATTTGGCTAATACCAAGGCTCACAGCTCGTCACATCTTCAACAAAGGGCTTTTAGATTAAACCTTTGTAGCAAGAGAAATATATATTTGTCGGCAGATAAATAGGTGGATTCATCAACAGCGAATTTTCATAATCTTTGGAGCAGATAGGAATATTGAGTTATGCAGTTTCTCAGTGATTAACTGCTTAGTGATTAATTTATCACATCTGAATAATATACTCCAAAGGAAAGAAAAAAATACCGTGTTTGTACAGTTTCATTTAATCCATGGGTTCTCATGCCGTGAGCTGATGACAGTCCATCGACAACAATCAGAATTTTAATTGAATTAATAAAGGAAATCTCATGCACATTTTCAAAGTGAATTAAACAATATAATCCATTCATGTGACATGTTGTGTAATGTGTGTTTAATCATATGAGTTTGTATTAACCTTGAGAACAGAACACGTCGACAGAAACTAACAGGCAGTGGTATTCATTTAATTTCTTAAACCCTCAATTAGACGACAGCACCTAAAAATAGCATTCTCTTAAATGATTGCTTTTATCCGATTCAGCGTACACTGCTGTAACACCTACACCATTGTAGACTCTTCACACTTTGATACAAAAAACCCCCAGCTTGATCAGTAAAACCACTAAAGATAACAAAAGAAATATCAAGGCAGTCCCCTTTCTGAAGGTAGGACTGAAATGGACACCCAGGTTGATGATTATAGGATTTTATATTCCAATAACTGTCTGCAACAAAATCAAACAACGGCTAATACTACAGTGGTGGTATTGATATTGCTAGAAATCCCCCTCAGAGACGTAAGCAATCAATCTGCTATTTGTATACAGGTTAATAAATGTCATTGTTATGTTATTATGCATTGTTTCCATTGAACTGAAAGCATTTCCTTAAGCATTTGAAAATTAGCATTTCTATGCACGTAAATAAAATTTCAAACGCGGAAAAATGTCTTAACTTACAAACAGTAAAAAAGGATCTCAATTAGACACTCCAGTGCCAAGTAAATGACTTAAAAACAAGCTACTACTGCCCTCGCTAAGATCTGCCCTTTCTGACTTTTGCCTTTGCTTGGAAACCATATATACGTTACAGTGACCATGCAGTGTTGAGTTCTTCAAGCTCATTTACATAGTTTCCGAACGCAGCTCATTGCTTCCGTCTAGCTGAAACTATGGCTTAGCTATTCTACAGCACACTGACTAACTTTCACTTTGCGTTTTGGCATAGCACACGAGTGAAAGCTTTGGTGCACACTTTATTGGAGCTTTCTTTATATATAAAAAAAAATATTTAATTGGATTTGTTTTTGTAGTTGTTCTTCAGAATAAATATGTCCTGTGTGTCTACGGAGTGAGGCTCCCATAAGATCAGGGGATTTGGTCATTTTGGTAAATGTGTCAATTATCCCAAGCCATGTCTGCAACTCTATATGACTTTGGAGATAATGGGGTTTATTTAAGCCTGGGGGAATTCTTACAAAATGGCCTGGATTTTAAGTGGGGTTTAAGGGGTTAAATGTTTTGCCTTAAACTTAAATGTGTTATTAATTTAACATTCTAATGTTAATTTAACAATCACTGCTGGTATTTGAAAAGAATATTCTAGAACACTGACGTAGTTAAGTTCATTTAGGTACAGTTATTCATGGCTGATTTCTTTTGACCTCCAAATATTTTCTGTTACTAACAGGGATTAGATCACATAAACAGGTTCTCTGACACGACAAAAATTGAATGTTCTCAATTTAAAGGACACGATTGAATATGATGATGAAAAAAACACACATTTCTCTTTTCATATGATCCCCATTGATTGCTAAATTACTTTCGTTTTTCCCCCAAAGGAACCTTGAAGAGCCGTTAATATTTTCTTTCATCACAGAAGGCTAGGCATTCCTTTAATGCCAGATCACCATCAACATTATGTTACATTACATTATGTTACAGGCATTTGGCAGACGCTCTTATCCAGAGCGACGTACAACAAAGTGTATAACCAAAACCAGGAACAGGTGTGTTGAAAACCCTAGAGGGAAGTACAGTTCCAAGTGCAGGGAACGACCGCGTAGTTTAACTTGGACCCTCTAGGTTAATCTGATTAACACAACAAAAACAGCAACAAAGCAGTCTATGCAAATAAAACAAGCAATAT